>NW_015537953.1:147723-148245 GCF_001515605.1 Sinocyclocheilus anshuiensis
ACTGGGTGGATCTTTATCATTATAGGGTGGTTGTGTACACACACTGCCAACACACATTTCAGTTCAAACTAGGGCTGAATGATTTTGGAAAATCTAATTGTGATTTTTTTTTTTTACCAATATTGCGATTGCAATTTAATATGCAATTATTTTTTAAAGCTCTTTATGTTCTGTATTATTCAACAAAGACAAGCTATAAATCATTGTATAGTATGACCAACACAATATTACATAGATTAAACATAAATGTTCTTTTCTGTAGGCCAGGCCTATATGTTACGATGAAATTAGGTGATGCATGAATTGATATGAATGACATTTTTATTTAACAACTACAATCGTATATTGACTGATTTGTTGTTGAACTTCCAATGTAAGCATGTAATAATTATGACAGCATAAAGCACTGACAAATATGCCTGTTGTAAACATTAAAATGAAAGTCAGTAAAAAGTCACACAAACTAAAGTAGATTGCAGAAATATAAAAACAAATCTGTTGCTTTACCACACTACTTTAGGT
>NW_015537953.1:167870-173578 GCF_001515605.1 Sinocyclocheilus anshuiensis
ACTTTGTTTGGCCTTCCAAAAGAGGACACGACTACAAATCAGTGGTTAAGTTGTATTTACAACACTTTTCCAGAATAGTTTAACCCAAATATCCAGATGTGTGCAGCACATTTTATGGAGGGCTGTTTACTAGGGCTGAACGATTTTGGAAAATAATCTAATTGCGATTTTTGACCAGTATTGCGATTGCGATTTAATATGCAATTATTTTTTAAAGCTCTTTATGTTCTGTATTATTCAACAGAGACGAGCTATAAATATAGTAAGACCAACACAATATTAGATAGATTAAACATAAATGTTCTTTTCTGTAGGCCAGGCCTATACGTTACGATGAAATTAGGTGATGCATGAATTGATATGAATGACATTTTTATTTAACAACTACAATCACAGTATATTGACTGATTTGTTGAACTTCCAATGTAAGCATGTAATAATTATGACAGCATAAAGCACTGACAAATATGCCTGTTGTAAACATTAAAATGAAAGTCAGTAAAAAGTCACACAAACTAAAGTAGATTGCAGAAATATAAAAACAAATCTGTTGCTTTACCACACTACTTTAGGTAATTCAAAGTCACTGTAATAAACATGTAAACATGTGGACTGCACTTTTTAAACACTGTCTGTTAACTTTAGACAGACTTTAAATAAATAAATAAGAATATATGCACCGTAACACTGTTACTGCTTGAGTAATTTCCATGTGCCGTTTTGAAGTACGTTCATATATACGCTTTCAAACATTTCTGCGTGTAGCGTGCCAGGGTTGCTAGGTTCTCACAACAAAACCCACCCAATTGCTACTCAAAACTAGCCCAATCACGTTTCGAGGGGGATCCACCGGTAAAAATCGCGTTCCAGGGGGTAAAATGCACGTTTTTTGGAGGGGTTCCCCAAACAGCGGACTTGGCAACACTGTAGCGTGCCAACTTGATGCTTCCTATGAAGACTGCTTAGATGTGTTCGACTTGATGCAGCGCTGCTTAGAACGATCGGTGTGTGTCATCAAAGTACTGCGAGAGCTATAAGAGCACGGACGTCTCCTTATGCATTCTGTCGCCGTACTTTGATGTCATACACCGATCGATCTTCAAGTCGAACACACCTCTTTACTCTCATGTGTCACGTGACAGAGTATAATCGCAGCCTCCGTGGTTGAAAAATCGCATTTTTTCATATCGCGATATTATTGCAAATGCAATTAATCGTTCAGCCCTAGTTCAAACAACTTGTAAAAGTGCATGTTGCATCCGATGACCCCTTTAAGTAATCGTTCAGCAACCAACTAGTTGGCGTAGGTTACTCAATGCCTATCCGTGATTCTTGAGTCAACTGATGGGACTGAATATGCTAAAGGTTAATAAATGTGTATTAACCTGTTCCCATAATAGGTAAAAGAAATGGCTTGTGCTGCAAGACGCCACCGTTTCACTGCTGCGGTTTACCATCATCTCTGTGCAATAAGGATTCAGAGAGCTGTGCGAGCACACTGGGCTCTTAAATCCGCCAAGAGGAAGATCTCTTTGGTCCTATACATCCAGGTACATTTAATCATCAAAATAAAATAATTTCTTAATTACAGAGAAGGAAAATTACATGTATTTGTTTTGAAGTTCACAGATTTTCAACCAGCTTTGTATTGTTACAATGTTGGTTGTATATGTAAATAAAAAGGTGTACTTTTTATCTGTTAACCTGCATTGAGATACTTGGGGTGATAAATAAATGGGGATATTTTGGTGCAGATAACAGAGAAAGGGTTCAGGGCTTTTGTGAAAATCACAGATTTCAGTGTACATTTCTCTCTTTCTCTCCCCCACTTTTCTAGCAATGTTTTAGGGCAAAACTGCAAAGAAAGAGATACCTTAAAGACAGAGAAGAGATCATCAAGTCCCAGAGGGCAGTGAGAACTTGGTTACATCATCGCAACAAAGCTGCTGCTACTATCCAGTATGCAGTTAGGAAGCTCCTTCTGAGACGCCGCAAGGAGAGGCTACAACGTGGAATAATAAAGGCCCAGGTATGGTGTCTTAAAGGGATAGTTCACCCAAAAATGAAAATTTACATTTACAGTTACATTTAGTCATTTTGCAGATGCTTTTATCCAAAGCGACTTACAATTGGGGAATACATAAAGCAATTCTTCTTAAAGAGGCAAACGGACACAGGAAGTTTTAGGTATTGTTCAAATAAGTACTTTTTTTTTTTTTTAAGGTCCCATATTGTACACCTTTCTGGAGTTTTATTTTAGGTTTTGATGTCCTTAAGAATATATATTTGCGGTATAAGTACCAAAAACCGTGGGCGGTGCTCGGGGTGGTGACTGAAGGCAGTGACTAGTTCTGACGTCAACTTTTTACGGACTTTTTACAGTCACAACAGTTCGTGAAAAATAGCTAGAACTTTAAGCAGGCTGTGTGCATTTTACTGTGGACTGACTGTTTTGAAACTTATAAAAAAAATGCTTGTGATACAAAGTTTCAGAAATCGGTTGAGATTCAGCATTTTGGATAGGGGTGGGAAGATCATTCCACCAGCCAGGAATGGTGAACGAGAATGTTCTGGAAATTGATTTTGAGCCTCTGTGTGATGGTACCACGAGGCGTCGCTCACCAGCGGATTTCAGACTTCTGGAGGGGATGTGTGCTGAGCCTGTGGCTGTTCTATATGCAAGCGTCAATGTCTTGAACTTGATGCGAGCCGCAACCGGTAGCCAGTGCATGGAAATAAAGAGAGGTGTAACATGGGCTCGTTGAAGACCAGTCATGCTGCTGCATTCTGAATCATTTGTAGAGGTTTGATTGTGCATGATGGAAGTCCAGCCAGAAGAGCATTGCAATAGTCCAGCCAAAAAATGACAAGGGCCTGGACACGAAGTTATGCAGCATGCTCTGTTAGGAAGGGCCTGATATTTCTGATATTGTGCAGTGCAAACCTGCATGATCAAGCTGTCTTTGTAATGTGGTCTTTGAAGGTCAGATGGTCAGCAAACATTAGGATGGTGATATAGTGAACAGCTGGATGGTGATATAGTGTATATGGAGAAGAGGAGATGTCCAAGAACTGATCCCTGAGGAACCCCGTTACCAGTTTATGTGCTTTGGATACCTCCCCATATACAGTGAAAACAGCATGAGAGACAGGCCAAGGAAAAGGTGCAAATGATTAAATGAGTCTAATTGCATAGCTTTAGTAAAGCAAAACTTGAATAGTGCTGCTCTCACTGCTGCCCTCTAATGTTCATTTAGTGCTCTGTTACAGGGATTCTCAGACTGGTTTGTCAACCTAAGCCTTTGACCTAAAATATTTAAAAGTACCCTCTAGGATTTGAAGTGATTTTCACGTAACAGTGTAACAGTACATGCACATATTCACGGTTCTCTTAGTTAATGGTCACATGCAGGTAAACAAATAAAATTGTGGCGAAATCATCAGCAGTTATAGAAGTGGTGGAGGGGGACAGAGGAGAGAATTGAATGTCTTGAAGAGATTACGTGTGTCTGTAGCGCTGTTGATCTTATTGTGGAAGTAGGAAGAATTGGCAGTATGGACTTCAGCAGAGAAAGATGAAAGCAACAACTGATACATACTCAGGTCTGACAGATCTTTTGATTTGCACCATTGTCTCTCTGCTGACCTGAGTTTGGTCCAATGCTCACGAAGAACATCGGATAACCAGGAGTTAGAAGGGGCAGCCCGTGCTGGCCTGGAGGAGAGAGGACAAATATAGTCTAGACAAGAGGTTAAAGTAGAGCATAAAGTGTCCGTTGCTGCATTCACATCCAGAGATGAGAAATGGGTTGGTGAGGGAAGCGAGGAGGATACTACAGAGGAAAGATGTGAGGGGGAAAGGGAGCGTAGGTTTAGTCTAAAAGTAACTGGTATAGGGGTTGGTGGCACACAGGTAGCAAAATGTAGTTTAAATGTAATGAAGAAATGGTCAGAGATATGAAGGGGTTTTTCCAAAATGTTATCTGCAATACAGTTGCGTGTGTAAATTGAGTCAAGTTGGTTGCCTGATTTGTGTGTGCTTGTAGTGGTAAGTCGTTTGAGATCAAATGAAGCAAGGAGTGAATGGAAGTCTGTAGCATAAGGCTTGTCCAGATGAATGTTGAAGTCGCCAAAGACTAAAAGTGGACTGCCATCCTCTGGGAATGAGGACAGCAGCCCATCCAACTCTTCTAGGAAGGTAGATAGAATTTGCCCAGGAGGGCGGTAAATTACCACAACCTGGAGTTTTACAGGAGCTGTTATAGTGATCACATGAGATTCAAATGAGTTATAATTGCATAGGGGAGAGTGGGTTGAGTATTTCCAATTGTTAGAAATGAGCAGACCAGTGCCCCCACCAAGATGTAGGTGACTTTGTTTCTTCAGTACAACACAAACAAAGATTTTTAACTCTAAAACCCTTGCAGTCTTTTCAGTCATATAATGGAAGTGAATGGGAATATAAATACTGTTCAGTTTCTTGCACAGACCGATCGTTTCGTGTCTTTACACATCAATGTATCGTCACGAGCCACAGGGTTTAATTTGGTTTTGTTTGTGTGTTTTTTTTGACTCTCAAATCTGTGATTCCCATTCACTTCCATTATATGACTGACAGACTGCAACGGTTTGAGTTAAAAATCTTCGTTTGTGTTCTACTGAAGAAACAAAGTCACCTACATCTTGGATGCCCTGGGGGTAAGCAGATAAACATCACATTTTCATTTTTGGGTGAACTATCCCTTTAAATGGACTTGTTTAAAAAAACAACAACTGACTTAATAAATACTTATACATTTACGTATACATATACATGTATTTTACTCACTATTTACTGTTTTTTCAAAAACAGTGTTACTTGGTTTCTTTAGACCACAGAAGTGTCAATGTAGGTTTTGGATGTGCTTTCTATTTTTGGTGAACAACTATTAATTTGAATTTTTATAACGTGATTAATTGTTTTAAGGCACTCTGGAGGGGTCATCGTTCAAGAAAACATCATGACACAAGCAAAGTCATTTCCATGAGGCGCCGTCTCAGGGAAGTAAATCGGGGGGTGAAGGAAGAGGACAAGCTGTGTAACAAGACTGCAACAGCACTAAGCTACCTGCTTGGACTTCAAAATTATGCGTACATTCTTGCAGCCTTGAAACATTTGGGTAAGACCTTGTTTTTAAAGTTTGGAGGCTGGCTGATTCATAAAATGACAGCTAACGTTATCTTTTTGTCATGGTTAAAGAAACTGCCACAAGACATTCTCCTGAGTGCTGTGAACGTCTTGTTGAAAGCGGAGCAACACACACCATCTTCACTCTGATAAGGAGCTGCAACAGAAGTGTGCCTTCAATGGAGATCATCATATTATCCATCCAAGTTCTTCTCAACTTATCAAAGGTATGTTGCCTCAATTAAGGAATTAGGTTTGTTAGTTACAAATTTGTATGAAATCACTTAATATGCTGATTAATTTATTGCATTTAACATTGTTAATTTTTGCTTTTTTCAATATATTTTTCAGTACAACAGAACCATTGATGCAGTTTATGATGTAGACAACTCTGTAGAAACCCTCCTGGATCTTCTGCAGATCTACCGGGAGAAGGCTGGAGATAAGGTTGCAGAAAAAGGTGGCAGCATCTTTACCAAGGCTTGTTTTCTCTTGGTCCTCTTAGTCCAGGATGAAAGGAGAGCAATGGTGGGTGTTTTGC
>NW_015537953.1:173789-186379 GCF_001515605.1 Sinocyclocheilus anshuiensis
TTCAATAAAAGTTTTTTTTTTTTTTGTTTTTTTTTTTAAGTGCTATCAATACAGCCCACTTGTATTGAACCTGTAGCAATTTTAATGTCATGAAAGCAATTCATTTTTAAATCTTCTGTTCAAACAGGAGGTTCGAAAACTTCCAAAGATTTTGGATCGCATTCGCAGCACCTACCGACTTACGCTTCGGAAGTGCAGAATGGATGCTGAGAGAAACAAAGTCAAGCAGAAAATTAACACCTCTCTCAATGGACGCTTCCTCCTCCAAGCCACCCCTCGAAAATCAAAACCTGTGGCCAGGTATGCAATTATCTACTATCTATAAAACATTTTTTCCATAGTCTGTGTTGTAGGGAAGACACTGATACCATCAACCTTCTGATTTCCCTCAGGTTTGCTCCCGACTGGGTTCTACGGCGTGACAAATTAAAGGACATCGTGGATCCTCTTTGTGCCATTCAGATGCTGGCTAACGCTCTGGCTATTGTGCCTTGAAAATATTGCAGCAAGGAAAAATCTATAAACCTGTGCACTGCCAAAGTGTTTAATTGTTGCTCAGAATTGTGCACCCTTGTAAATATTGTGTATTTTTGTATTGTGAATATTTTGAATACTTTGTTTTATCAAAATGTTGTGGTCTTTATTGAGCATATTGGGGTCTGTGCTAAAAGATGGCATGTTAGCTCTAAGATTATGTAAATACAAGTGCAGTTTGGAATTGATTTATTTTAAAGCGCTGGAACCGAATATTAAAAAGAACCACAGCTTATGTTCTGGTGCCGTTCTTGACTGAAATAACAGAATTAAAACAACATGAGTGAGCCATTGTGTATTTTTTTTAAACTGTTCCTTGAAAACAAATCTGGCATTATACAAAAAAGAAAAATAACTATATTAGCGTCTGCACCAATAGGCCAAAATGTACGGTTTACTTTGAGCTCGTGCAGTTATGTAATATGCCGTTTTAAATGCTCCAGCTTCTAAAAGTCAGGTGGATTGTGATTGGCTGTAAATTTACATCGCATGAACTGGGGAAAAAAAGTTTCTGATTATTTTAAAGGGGTCATATGATGCGATTTAAATTTTTCCTTTCTCTTTGAAGTGTTACAAGCTCTTGGTGCATAAAGAAGATCTGTAAAGTTGCAAAGACTAAAGTCTCAAATCCAAAGAGATATTCTCTATAAAATTTAAGAGTCAGCCACGCCTACCTAAAACGTCTCGTTCTAACACGCCCCCACATGTCTACGTCATGATGTGGGAAGATTTGCATAACGCCGCCCAAATGTTCACGCAAAGAAAGAAGGCATAACTTTTATTCTCGCTGTAGTATTGTTGCTGCCGCCATGTCGAGACGCTGTGTGTTTCGTTGTGAAAGCGAAACTACTTTGGTCTTCCAAAAGAGGACACGACTAGAAATCAGTGGTTAGGTTGTATTTACAACACTGTTCCAGAACAGTTCAACCCAAATATTCCGATGTGTCCAGCGCATTTTATGGAGGACTGTTTCCTGATCCTGGGAGAGTAGACTACAATGCCGGCTGTTCTGACTCACAGACTGTAAGTACGTTTTTATATTTAAAGAATTTGCCACTGATGATTCAAACGCGAGTTTTGAGCAGTGTAGAGTAGCGTTTGTAGTTTGTCATTTCTCCGATCACAAATGCAGACATGGTTTTAGGTTTACGCGGCGCGATGCAATGCAACGTGTAAAAAGACTAAACACTATAATTAACTCTGGATTCAAGAATTAGCTTTTCATTAGGGCAACTACAAAGGATAATTTAATAGTTCTAATAAACTTTAATTGCATAAAAATATGAATTCAATAATTAAGAGCCTGCAGTATAATGGAATATTAATATTGTTTAATGCATTTTAAGTATTCAAAAATATCATTTGTTTTCGCCCGTTATTTATTAATAAATAATTTATTCCAATTGCCCTAACCCCAGCAAAACATTTATGGGGACTGTGTGGGCCAGATGGGCTGAATTTTAGCACCAGTCCAGCCCTGATGATTCTCCTCTTCTAGGGCCAGAAAGAAGACCTTCTAATAATAAAACTATTTAAACTAAACTCCTTAAGGGAGTTGTATATGCTCAAAAGTTGTTGCTGCTTCTGGAAACCTGTTTGTTTTGACTTCATATATCTGGTGTTAATGTATACATTTTTTTAATGTGTTGTAGCCTGGAATATTTAGTGTGCATACACATTGTATCTGTGTTTTGGAGATTTGATAAAAAAAACAAAAAAAACCCCGAATTATTCCTGTTGTACAAAACGTTGTGTCACCGAGATAGACTACTATGAAGGGGGCCCTTGGGTGTGCTATAGCCCCAGGGCCCTATTTGTTCTTAATCCGGGCCTGACCATAGACATTGCCCTACCTCACTTATATGGTATTAATTTAATTTGTGCAGGTCTTAAATTTGAGCCTAAAAATCCTGCAGATACCCTGAACTGAGCTAATGAGTGATCCTCTGCTGCCATCTACTGGTTATAATGGTCATTTCATGTCATCATCTTAAAAGTCACATTTTTCATGACATCTTCATAAATTAAAAATGAATCTTTAAAGTGAATTACATAAAGTGATTACATGCACTGACTTGCAGTATATAGGAAAAAATTTAAGGTTAAAAGGGTTAATATCATTTTCATACATCCTATAAATCTAAAGAATTATAAATTTAGTATTTCTTTAGTTGTTTGTTTGCTTTTTCTTGCAAGAAGTCCAAAACAGACAAACTGAATAGGGATTTTTTTTTTATTTTGATCTGCTCCATTTGTTTTTATCTAGTAGTATAGCTGATGCTTCGTCAGTGTTTTATTTCCACTGTCACACACAAACAGGCAAAGTTATCACTCCATCATTACACTTTTGTCTTAGGGCAAAACCTACTGAAACTTTGCCCCTCTGACACTTAAAGGTGATGTGATCATCATGTGGTGCGAACATATTTTGTTGATCAGTGAAGGCCAACTCAATTCCTCTTTCATCCATTTCCCATACTGTCACTGAACAGGGCACTGAAATAAACCCAACATGTCACTATCAGTGTCACAGTATACATTTATTAACTAATCATCACAACATACAACTTAAACTACAAGATTGCATCATAATGTATATGCATGATATATATGGTGTAGCATGTTTATACTTACTTAAACACTTAATATTCCCTCTCCATTCGCCTTGCTGACAGGTCAAGTATTTGGAGAAAGCGGGATGTGAATCCAATGTGTATTTATTAAAACACGTGTATTCAACTCAATCTCCTGTATTGTATTCCTTTTTTGACATTTCTACTGTATCTGCATTGTTCACGTGTGGTGGTGGTCCACATTTCCTTGAGACTGTCATCACCAAAAAAAAATAAAAGAAAAAAAATCAGACATTAGTAAATCTCTAATATGACAATGAGGTAATTGTACTGTAATGTTTTTTTTTTTGCTCCCAATTTCATTCATTTGCACATATTGTGAGATTTAAAAATAGAACATACCAGCGCACAGTGGATTTGGTGTCCAACCGTCTCGTGTACATGTGGCTTCTTCTGCCGTTTTCCCATACCCAGACTCGCAATAATAATTTTGTTTTGCTCCCAGTTTCATATCTCCTCTGAATAAATGGTCTGGGTGAGACACATGCTGGTCACGTGGAACTTCACATCTAATCCCTGAAACAAGATTCACATGCTTTTAATAACATGTAGTGAGTCCATCAGCAAATCCAGAAGTGTTTCTCTATAACCTTACCTTCACAAACAGGCTTATGATCCCACTCCCCATTATCTTGGCATGTAAATGTTTTGCTGGTTTCTTTATTAAACCAAAGGCGTTTTTTAGAGCAGGTGATTTCCACACTTTCTCCAGCTCTGAAAATAGTCTTTCCCTCTGGGTTGATCTTTTTTACTCTAAATGTGGTTGTCTGAAGCTCACAGGTTATTTCTGTACAAGACATAGTTATGTTGTTTTTTTTTTTTTTGTTCATTACACACTTGTTTCCTTTTGTATGAAGGTTTTTGTATTTAAGATCTTTCATGCCAGAACAGTGTGTAGAGAAGAGGTTTTTATTTTGTGAACCAACAAAAAGGACTATCTGTTATTTTAACAAATCACATTAGCTTTTGCTTTTTTAGCTTTTTTAATTTTTATTTATCTGAATAGCATTAGGCCTGTTTGTTACCTTTTGATTTCTTTAATTAATAATACTGAGGACATAACGTCACCCTTTAAGAACAAGTAAATCTCAGGGATTAAAAAAAAAAATCTATTACTAATTAAATTCAATCTTGTCTCTTATGGGAGGGAGTGTGTAGCACAGTGGCACTAAAATACTAAATTAATTTTAATTCTAAAGAGCATCTGATTGGACCAAAAAATGTATAGCACAGGTAATCAATATCATCAGTATTTTTGTATTGTATTGTATTGATTCTTTCTTTTTTTTCTCCATTCTCATGGTTCATGTTTGGTGGTGGCCCAGGTTTTATTTTTAGACTGTCATCACCAAGCAAATGTGGCATTAATAAATCTTAGTATTAGCCAGATTTCGTTTTATGCTGCTAAACCATATAGTATGTTAGAACTATTAATGACTATGAAATAGTCATTGTTAATGTGTTTAAAGAAAATTATAATTCTGTTGAAGTGTTTTTAGTTGCTGGTTCACTCTGATTTTCTGAAGAAAATCTGACTGGCATGCAAAACCTGCTGCCACATTACTAGTTCATAACTTTGTGGTTGCCGTGTTGTTCTTGATGTTGCTTCCTGGCCCAAATCAATAGAGACTTAAGACCTGATGAGTTATGTGCCAATTTGTGCATAGATTTTAATGAGCAAAAGTTATGCTTGAGATAATAATACACTGACAACTAATTCAACGCTTTTACCTTCTCTGCAATTACCTAAACATTTAGGGAATGGGCTGCTCCATTCTCCATTTGACTGGCAGGTGATTTCTCTCTGTCCTTTTAAAATCAGTCCTTGTCCGTTGCATGAAAATGTTAAACTATATCCAGGTTTGACTGGACCCTCAAGATCAGGGAATCGCTCCATTTTGATGTTGTTCTCTGTTGTGTTTAGTGGACATGTTACTTCTAGAGAGAGACGAAATACTGGTCATTGCAGTGTCCTCCATCTGGACTTATTTATCCATTCATAAGTAGTTGTCATTTGTCTTAATAAACTAGGTGAAACATTAAATCTACAATTTTTATAGGGGAAAATCATATAAGTTCACGAAATTAACTTTGTATCAGCAAGTCATATTTTTGCTGTATAGTGGAGACTGGGGCTAGTCACCTGTCAACTCACTAAGAGATGAAGAAAGTCAGCATACAAAATCTTTATGTTTGATGCATGAATGATTGATGTTTTAATGAATAACGGATTGATGTTAACGTTGTCATTACCTTTTTTTGATTTATTTCTTTCACTTTTTTGTATCAAGAATGTAATTTATATATTTTTATACATTATAAATAATAAACATTTCAAAATGTTTTAAAAACAATTCTTAAATATTTAAAGCAAATATATTTGCTTTATATTACAGTATTGCTTCATACCTCCACATATCGGATATGGGTGATCCCATTTTCCATTTGACAGGCATTCAATTGTTCGTTGTCCATGCATCTTCAGGTTCACATCAGTGCATCGAAAAACTAAAATATGTCCAGGTTTATAAGGTGAAACGATGCCTGGATGTCCAAATAAAATGTCAACGTTGATGAGTTGTTCCCCCTCACAGGTAACTTCTGTAGATCAAGAAATACAAGTCAATCATTATTAAAAGATAGCTGTTATAGTTTTACTGAAATAAAGCAGAGCAGGGCAGTTTAATGACAGCTAACTTTACTTAAAATTTAGACCCACATTTTGGTTTTATGGTCAATGAAATTTCATGGAAAATGAACAAAAAACTATATATAAATTCAGACCAGCATTATAAATAAAGGTGATATACAAACATGATATTATTATATATTGTGCAACATATTGAATGTTGATCCTTTGGCTACATTGTGTATCATTGTGTTACCTTGAGCATTTGTTGAGACATCTATGATCATTAATAGAAGAAAGAGAAATATGTCACAATATTTAATTTTAAGCTGTAAAACATGACAAATGGCTTAGTACAGTTTACAAAGCTAATAAACTGTATAAACAGTATTGACTGAATCATCTACCAAATATTTAATCTTTAAAGGCTGATTCACTTTCCTTATTTAACACAAATCAATGCAAAGATTTCTTCAGTGTTAAACATGAATGAGTACTGATGAAAAACTCTGATTACCTGTTTTCCAAAATAATTATTCATGAACTCTTAAGAGCGGTGGTGATATGAATCCCTGAAGTCTGTGAAATGTAGATAAAAAGCAACCGTCCCCTTCCCTCCACCCCGCCAAATGGGTGTGATGCAATCTAGGAAAACCCACCACATGGTGAAATATTATCTATTATAGTTGAAGTTGGCTGAACACCATGATTTTCAGGAACAGCATTTAGAGAAAAAAAACTGGTTTAAAGAGAGGCAATGAAAATAAAAGCACAACAGTCAAGTACCACAAGTACCACCTCAGCTCAACGCCCCCAAAATTGTGATGCAATCTAGGAAAACCCACCACATGGTGAAATATTATCTATTATAGTTGAAGTTGGCTGAACACCATGATTTTCAGGAACAGAATTTAGAGAAGAAAAAACTGGTTTAAAGAGAGGCAACGAAAATAAGAGCACAACAGTCAAGTACCACAAGTTAAAGTCACTTTACTGTGGTAAAATACTTATTTTAGTCACTGTACACGTGCGAAGCAGTTCAAAGAATCAGTCTCTCTAAACCCCTCCTTTCCGTGAGCCCTCACTGCTGTGATTGGTCAGATGGCACAGTCCTTTGTGATTGGTCCAGAGCCGTAGAGAGATTGGCTCTGGACTGGTCTACCGAGTACGGCGCGTGTTGGAAACGAAACGCCCATTGCCATGACGGAATGACAGCCCTGGAGACTTGTCAATAGTCTCAATACATAGAAAATATGGTATCGATTGTACCTTACCAATTCGAGCCGGAGTCTGATGATGAAACGGTTGAACTGGCTGATCAACAAGAGACTGATTCGCAAGCACGACTGGAGCAGGACATTTTCAGTGGTAAGTGTCAAGTGTTAACAAGTTTGTGGTAATTATAAGATGACAAAACAAATTTACTCTCACAGTGTAGGATACAGCGTCTTCTCGACATGATGTTAACCACACAGAAATTTTACTGTTTGTGGGCAGGCAAGTTGGCAACGTAGAAGCAAATGCATTATGCAAATGTGTTACTTCGTGATGTAGAGCCGTAACAGAATAAGATTCGAATTCCTGACAACTCGTTTAGGCGATTGCGAGCAGACTCTTTTTTTTTTTTTGATAGACAATAACGTCTCAGGTTACTTATGTAACCATGGTTCCCTGAGTAGGGAACGAGACACTGCGTCCTCTAGGGGTCGCTATGGGGAACACCTTAAGTGTGACCGGTGTCTGAAGCATATATCTAAAAATGACAATAACATTGGCCAGCGACAGCCTATGACATCGCTACCGGTGCGACTATAGTATAAATAGGCGCCGAGAGAACACGTCATCCGCTTCTTCGTCTGAAGCTTGCGTCCGAAGCATGGCAGGAAACCTAGAGGACCCAGTGTATCGTTCCCTACTCAGGGAACCATGGTCCTCTAGGGGTCGCTATGGGGAGCGGTATACCCACGCCACCATGCTGAGGGGAGTGCATGCCGTGGAACCGGGGCTTAACCAACTCAAGAAAGGGCACGAAGACGTCCAGAAGTCCTCAGCCACTCAGTCGGGAGCGGCAGGCTCAAAGACAACCCTCTGAGGTGAGGGGAGCACTGCCTGACTTGACCCGAATAGAGGCAGCTTATCAGGGAAGCAGCAAGCGGCCCAACTACCTGATGTCACTGCCACGGAGCGACTCGTAGCTAACACAGAGCTCACAGAGAGGGGAGCACCACTTAGCTCGACCAGAAGGGGGATGGGGGTGCTAGATTAGAAGGGGTAAGCAGGGCCCAATAAGAGACAAGTCCACTGGTGCAGCTGGACACGGTCACATGCTCTCTATCTCAATAGAGAGCGTGGGTCCCGTATAACCAGACCCAACAGTGAGGACCCACGGGCCCGACCATCTGTGGAGCATTGAGCTCCTCAACGCATCAGCGAGAGGAGCTCTAGCTCAGAGAACGTGCATGAAGGTTAAGGAACGATTCAAATCTTGGGAGTCCCCTCAGGGTGAGAAATTAGTAGTTCACACCTGGCCAGAGGATAGGGAGCATGTCATGAAGCATGTACTCAGAAGAGTACTAGCCCACGAGAAGGACCCACAGGTCCTGAGGTTGCAGCGTTATACTGGGGACCTGATTAGTAGTTCGCACCTGGCCAGAGGATAGGGAGCATGTCGCGAGGCATGTACTCAAAAGAGTACTGGCCCACGAGAAGGACCCACAGGTCCTGAAGTTGCAGCATTATATTAGAGGACCTGATGCTGGGAGACTTCCTCAGAAGCCCAGGCTGCGTGTCCAAGAGTGCATGACTCAGGCTCATGATATAGGCTGGAGGCGAAGTCCAAAGCCTGGACCCTCATGGAATGAAGGATATAAAGGCAGCCGAGCACGTCTTGGCCTCCTTAAATACCAGACTCACCCACAGATGTCTCTCCATAACTACCATGGCTGCAATTTTTTTGGATCTGCCAGTGGCAGTGGCGGCTTGCTTAGAGGCACGGAGAGCAAAATCCGTGGTGCGACGCAACTAAGCCACCTCATCAGGGGATAGACCCTGCCTTTATCCAGGTCATTCAGCAGATCAGCCTGAAAAGCCTGAAGCACCACCATGGTGTGCAACGAGACTGCAGCCTGACCTGCTTTGGCATAACTAGTATGCTGGAATCTGTGGATGCGGGACGAGAATGGATTTTTCTTTTTCAAGCCGGAGTGCAGTATAATGTGGTTATCTGTGAAGGACATGAATAAACCACCTGTCCAATAACTGCAGACAGATCCACACTATACATTTCCTATATAAACAAAAGGAAATGACTGATAGGGAGAAATTTCCCGTCAGGTTCTTTCCATGTTCTCACCGCGACGCAACGCGCAGCATGCATTCAGCTCCCGCGGAAGCTAAACACGCTCCGCCCAACCGCTAGATTACCTCGGAAATTAAGCGTGAACGAAAACTGCTGCCGCGAATGCATCGCTATTCCCGCGAGAGGCGAACACACTCATGCAAACGCTATCTACAAACTCGGGTAAATGGTGAAATACTCACATCCCCCTCAGTAGTCCCACGAATGCATCACAATGAGCACAGGCCGTCTCCTCGTGAGATAAGCGCATTCAATTCATGCTTATCCCTCACAAGAAATAAGCAATGAATGCAGAGCGCATCCAACTCCCTCAAGAGCTGATTGCGCTTGCTCTTCACCACACACACACACACACACAGCACGTGAGCCGTTTGAAACTGCAGGTATCAGAGCAAAGCCTCTGGTGGGAAACATGCACTCCTAGTCGTGTTTAGTTTAACGCTAACATAAACAAACGGTCAGTTTGAAGACGAAGAAGAGGATGACGTTCTCCCGGCGCCTATTTATACTATAGTCGCACCAGTAGTTACGTCATAGGCTGTCGCCGGCCAATGTTATTGTCGTTTTTAGATACATGCTTCAGACACCGGTCACACTGAAGTTGTTCCCTATAGCGACCCCTAGAGGATGCAGTTCGAAGTTCCCTTGAAAGGGAACTTTATTTATCGTGCACTGTCGGCTTCACAACTTTGCAGATAGTTTATGTTCACATACAGCTACATGACACACTGCATGAAAGGTAATATTCGGCATAATAGGGGCACTTTAAAATACATGACTAGACAGTTTAGAACTGTAAATTGTAGTTTTGTGTTCTAAACTTGTAGTTTTATTTCACACTGTCACCGTTTGAACTAAATGAAAGTAACGAAAAGTGTTAAAGGTCCCCTGAAGTGCCTTGAAACACGCAGCGTTATCCTCCCAGATCCACAAGGCTGGAAATAGGCATATGCTAATTTTATAGAGAAAAAACTGATTTTGAGGTAAGAATGTAATTTTTTTGACCAAAACTATATTTTGTGTAGTACATAAACTATTGCTGATTTAATTGTTTAACTTATATTAGATTAAATTGTAGTTTCTCAGGCAAAATGTGATGCATTTTTCACCTTCAAAATTTCAAACCATTAAGCTAATACAGCTAGCTAAACAATGACTGACAGGGGTAGGGTGGGTTGTAACACATCTTTAAAAAGTGTGATCCACAAACTAGATCGTTTTAAAGAAAGGGTAAATCCAAAGACCGTTTATTTATTTGTGTTACAATGTGAGTAAAACACATTTTCCTTATTCATGTTGTTAATAAAAGTTCAAAGTTTAATATAAGTGAATTTGTCATCGTATGTTTTATTGTATAGCCTTTTAAAATTATTATTAACAATAATGAGATACAAACTAAGCATTCGTTTCAAGCGTAGCGTTAGTTCTGGCAGGTCACGTTAGTCAAGCTGGCATCAGCTGACTCTCAGCTGATCCCCATATAGCAGTGATCCTCAAATCTGGCTCGCGAGATCAACTTTCCTGCAGAGTTTAGCTCGAACCCTAATCAAACAAACCTAGCTGTGATTTTCTAATGATCCTGAAGACATTAGACTTGTTTGAGATGCACCTCGCCTCGCCTCGCCTGAAATGTAGGCGAGAGTAGGCGGCTGCAGTGAGGGGAGGAGTGAAATAAGCCCAGTCAAGACGGACAGTTCTGACCTTTCGAAGTGAACCGATACCAACGAGATCAAAGGCGGATATCGCGTAATTCACACATACATGCTGTGTTGCTAATAAACATGATATAATTTCAGTTCTGTTGCCTTTATATAAAAATAAATATGATGAACAAGACACTCAAAGTGCTTGCTATTTAATTCGATACGAAAGGCGTATTTATCAGCCAGTCGGTTCCCATCATGCTTTTGATCAGCGCAGTCGGTAGAGAGCAACTGCACAATCCGACACAGCCGTCTCGCCGTTGCGAGAGTTTTTTGGCACACGTCAGCATGACATCAGAGCAAGTCGGACGTAACTCGGACACCTTTCTAACCGGCATGCATCTCGCGGTAATCCGTTCTGCGCAGATTTTGCTCATCTCAAACAAGCCTAATATCAGATTTCCAGTGTGACAGATCATGGTTCTGAACTGATGCGCAAAAGAACGATACGAACAGGGTTTCCAGATTTTCACAACAAAATCTGCCCAATTCTTTCTCAAAACTAGCCCAATCATGTTCAGGGAGGTAAACATCGCGTTAGCGGGGTCGCGTCAACCCATGAAGTTAAAAAACATCCCGCGGCAACAGAGGAAACAGTAGCCCAATTCCGCCTGGAAAATGTGGAGAATATCAAGTAAGCGATTATGCGTTTATTTATAGTGTGATCCGCTGCAGAAGCCAGCAAAATTATGCACAGGCAATATGAAAAAAATAAAGACAAGAATGTGACAAAAGAAAGCAGAGTTTTGAAACTTTTATGATGCGAGCCCTCATGTTTTGCTTGTAGAGTTGTCACTGTAATACACATGAGTTCTGACACATCACTGTACTTCCACTGATCACCTTTCGCTACTGTCTTGATAACTTTGGGTATGTAAAATCTTGGAAGTGTCTCCCGTCAGCGCGGAATTATGACGAATGTCGATCTAGAGTGACGTAAAAGCCGCATGAAATCTGACATAACCGTTCACACTGCGGTCGCATTGCAAAACATCTGACATGGATCGGATTTAGTACCACATATGGAAGTGGCACGAATCAGAATTGAAAAGATCAGATCCAATGCGGTTTGTGCTGTTCACACTGTCATGACAAAAACAGATCACATGTGAGCAAGAAAAATCAGATTTGGGACACATTTGCCTGCAGTGTGAACGTAGCCATAGACCTTTTTCCCGAGTAACCGATGATGGATTCTAACTTCCGTTTGGGTGCTCTCATGTTCCGGTCTCCATAGAAATCCGTGTTAAAACAGGGTAAAAAAAGATAGACTGAATAGAAACTTTTTCAATATAACTAAATATATATATGTGCGGAGGGTTAAATTGTGCTGTTGTTAGCTGCCACAGTAACGGCAATAAGCTAAGGAATTCCTTTAAAGTACTTGTTTTGCATACCAGAAAAGTATACTATATTAAATATTGTAATATTATATACAGTGTTGGGGGTAATATATTACAAGTAACGCAAGTTACGTATAATATAAATATTATAAATATGATATACTATATATTGTATACAATGAAACGTGGTATTATATAAACAATCTATCTAGGCTCACACTACAGGATTTTTGGCTGGATTTTCCTGTCCCAGACAGATTTCCACAGTCTGCGACAAAACCCCCTGATCGTGACCAAATCGGTGCTCGTTGCGGTCGCCGAAGCTCGTTAAAGGGGTCATATGATGCGATTTCAATTTTTCCTTTCTCTTTGGAGTGTTACAAGCTCTTG
>NW_015537953.1:186621-188817 GCF_001515605.1 Sinocyclocheilus anshuiensis
ATATTTTCAAACCTGTTTGATATTATCGCCACGTGATCTCGTAATGTGAGCGACAAAATGACAAGGTGGAAGTAATCCAGCCAATCACAGTGCAGATGGTATAAACACTCTTATCATGCATCTTTATGAACAGACACAAAAATCTACAAATGAATCCAATCAACTAACTAGAAATAAATTTAACAAATGCATAGATTGTGTATATAATACCACGTTTCATTGTACTGTTAATTACCTCCAACTCTTTTTGCAGTACTGACAGTCCTTGTTGTCCACGTCTTCCAAGCCATTGTTTCTGCCATATTCTCTTTTGTCGTGGTTTCTTCTTTCTTTCGGATAAAATAACTGCACAGACCAATTGAAGGGCCAGTTGATTGTCCATGCTTGAAGAAATGGCCTATAATCGCTGTAATTTCTCGTGAGGTTATGTGAGCAAACGTATTTTCGCTGATGGTCGGGAATGCCTCTTCACTGAATGTTTTCTAGTGTGTACATCTCGTTAGCATTGTGTTGTGTAGTGTGCGCGCAGCTATGACAAGACAACAACAGATGAGAACAAATCTTGTTGCGTAGTGTGAGCAACACAGTGATTCGGCTAGTATTTCAATCCTATAGTGTGACCCCGGCTTTAGGTGCTCCAAAATAATAAATGTAAAATCATTTCTATTTTTACAAATGCGAAGATTTAAACACTGAAGGGGTACCCTGCACCAAGACAATCACTATTGAAATTCATTACACTGAAAGCCGTGCTGAGTGGCACGAAAAAAAAGGGAAATTCGTGTCCATGAACATGAATCAACAGATTAAAATTTCATGACTATGTCACGAAATGCCGTAAGACTGGGTTGGATGGTCACACCAAATGCTGATTTAATTTAGTTAATAGAAGTTAATTGATAAATAGAACTATTTTTTGACTATTTTTTGACATCATCCTCATTTTACAGCATTTTACACAAGTGCCTACAATTTTAACAGTACTGTAGCTTTGCAGGTTAATTTTGTGCAAATGCCACAATGACTGGTTAATACCCAACTATACCAGCTTGTCATATTTTTATTTTTTGCTGTATAGTGGAGACTAGTGCTACTCAGCTGTCAATCAGCTCACTAACAGATGAAGAAAGACAGCAAACAAAATAATTTAAAAAGTCATTGCCAGTTTGGGACAGGGTTCATGTTGTGAATGTTTGATGTATTATGTAATGAATGTTAAAACAGATGTTAGATGTAGATGTTAACGTTGTCATTACCTTTTTGATTTGACTTTTTTCACTTTTTTTGTATCAAGAATATAATATATATATTTTTTACATTATACATAATGTATATATCAACATTTTGTAAATGTTTAAAGCAAATATATTATTGCTTCATACCTCCACATTTCGGATATAGGTGATCCCATTTTCCATTTGACAGGCATTCAATTGCTTGATGTCCGTTAAGCTTCAGGTTACTATCAGTGCAGCGGAAAAGTAAAATATGTCCAGGTTTATAAGGTGAATCAATACCTGGATGTCCAAATCAAATTTTAACATTGATGAGTTGTTCCCCCTCACAGTGTAACGAATCATCCACTGAAGGCGAGCGTAGTGAAGAACCCAAGTCGGCTCCAGACACCCAAACAAACACAACCAAAACCCAACAAGTCCAGGAGGGTGGTGGAGAGGAGGCGGAACTGGGGGAGGGACGGAGGCAGGCAGAGTGGGGGGCCATGGCGGAGCAGGCAGAGCGGGGGGCCATGGCGGAGCAGGCAGAGCGGGGGGCCAAGGCGGAGCAGGCAGATCAGGGAGCCATGGCGGATCAGGCAGAACAGGGAGCCATGGCGGATCAGGCAGAGCAGGGCGGCCGGGTGATGACGGCAGAGCAGGAAGCCATGGCGGTGCAGAGACATGGACAGACAACTTGCCTGTGACCGAACAGCCGTGACAAGACAGTCTGTGAGTTCGTGAACGGACGCCACCACCTCAGGAGGTTCTGCAGTGGATGCCGCCTCCTCTGGAGGTTCTGCAGCGGATTCATGCACAGGAAAGGACTTAGTAGCAGACTCATGGATAGGAGAGGCCCCTGGAGAGGCCACTGGGGCAGATTCATGGACAGGAAAGGCCTCTGTGGCAGATTCATGGACAGAAGAGTCCTCTGGAGCAGACTCGTGGACAGGAGAGGCCTCAGGAGCGGACTCGTGGACAG
>NW_015537953.1:189470-195753 GCF_001515605.1 Sinocyclocheilus anshuiensis
TCCACTGAAGGCGAGCGTAGTGAAGAACCCATGTGCAGTTTATTTACAGACGTGATCCAAAATACAAACATAATCCAAGACTAGAGACACAGACTTGACAAGGCATAAACAGACTAGACTCACCGACAGCAGGTTACAACTTCAATACGCAACAAGGCCAATGAAAACATGATGGCTACTTATAGCAGACAATGAGGGTCACATGACAAGAACAAACCAATGGGAAACAAGACACATGACCTAGACAACCAATCAGAACATGACACAATGAACAAGAGAACCAATGGCATGAATACATGAGGGCAAGGGAAGCATGACACAAACAGGGAAAATAAAAGACAAAATAAAAGACATGAAAGCATGAACAAGAAACACAACCCAAAACACCACATTACACACAGGCAATTTCTGTAGATGAAGAAATAAAATTCAGTCAGTATTAAAAGAAAACTTACAGTTTTACTGGAATAAAGCAGGGCAGTTTAATGACAGTTAACTTCAAATTTATGTGTTATTTCTGTTATTACTGTGTTATTAATGTGTTATTCCTGTGTTATTACGGTGTTTTTCCTGTGTTATTAATGTGTTTTTCCTGTGTTATAACTGTGTTATTACTGTGTTATTTCTGTGTTATTACTGAATTGTTCCTGTCTTATTACTGTGTTATTTCTGTTATTACTGTGTTATTCCTGTTTTATTACTGTGTTATTACTGCGATATTATTGTGTTATTTCTGTGTTATTACTGAATTGTTCCTGTCTTATTACTGTGTTATTTCTGTTATTACTGTGTTATTCCTGTTATTTCTGTTATTACTGAGTTATTCCTGAGTTATTACTGTGTTAATCCTGTATTATTCCTGTGTTATTAATGCATTATTAATGCATTATTACTGTGGTATTACTGTGTTAATACTGTTTTATTTCTGTTATTACTTTGTTTTTCTTGTTTTATTAATGTTATTCCTGTGTTATTTCTGTTATTACTGATTTATTCTTGTGTTATTTCTGTGTTATTACTGTGTTATTACTGCGTTATTACTGTGATATTACTGAGTTAATCCTGTGTTATTCCTGTGTTTATTACTGTTATTTCTGTGTTATTACTGTTATTACTGTGTTATTCCTGTATTATTACTGAATTATTCCTGTGTTATTACTGTGTATTTCCTGTGTTATTTGTGTTATTACTGTGTTATTCCTGTGTTATTACTGTGTTATTCCTGTTTTATTACTGTGTTATTACTGCATTATTACTGTGTTATTTCTGTGTTATTACTGAATTGTTCCTGCCTTATTACTGTTATTCCTCTGTTATTTCTTTTATTACTAATTTATTCCTGTGTTATTACTGTGTTATTCCCGTGTTATTACTGCGTTATTACTGTTTTATTACTGAGTTATTCCTGTGTTATTCCTGTCTTATTACTGAATTATTACTGTATTATTCATGTGTTATTCCTGCGTTATTACTGTTATTCCTGAGTTGTTACTGTGTTATTAATGCATTTTACTAAATTATTACTGTGTTATTACTGTGTTATTACTTAGTTATTACTGTGTTATTAATGTGTTATTCCTGTGTTATTACTGTTATTATTGTGTTATTCCTTTGTTATTACTGCGTTATTACTGTCTTATTACTGCGTTATTACTGTGTTATTACTGTGTTATTCCTGTGTTATTAGTGTGTTATTTCTGTGTTATTACCTGTGCTATTACTGTTTATTTCCTGTGTAATTTCATTACTGTGTCATTTCTTTTATTACTGTGTTATTTCTGTGTTATTACTGTGTAATTCTTGTCGTATTACTGAATTATTACTGTGTTATTCCTGTCTTAGTACTGAATTATTACTGTGTTATTCCTGTCTTAGTACTGAATTATTACTGTGTTATTCCTGTCTTAGTACTGAATTATTACTGTGTTATTCCTGTCTTAGTACTGAATTATTACTGTGTTATTCCTGTCTTAGTACTGAATTATTACTGTGTTATTCCTGTCTTAGTACTGAATTATTACTGTGTTATTCCTGTCTTAGTACTGAATTATTACTGTGTTATTCCTGTCTTAGTACTGAATTATTACTGTGTTATTCCTGTCTTAGTACTGAATTATTACTGTGTTATTCCTGTCTTAGTACTGAATTATTACTGTGTTATTCCTGTCTTAGTACTGAATTATTACTGTGTTATTCCTGTCTTAGTACTGAATTATTACTGTGTTATTCCTGTCTTAGTACTGAATTATTACTGTGTTATTCCTGTCTTAGTACTGAATTATTACTGTGTTATTCCTGTCTTAGTACTGAATTATTACTGTGTTATTCCTGTCTTAGTACTGAATTATTACTGTGTTATTCCTGTGTTATTCCTGTGTTATTACTGCGTTATTACTGTTTTATTACTGAGTTATTCCTGTGTTATTCCTGTCTTAGTACTGAATTATTACTGTGTTATTCCTGTGTTATTACTGCGTTATTACTTTTTTATTACTGAGTTATTCCTGTGTTATTCCTGTCTTATTACTGAATTATTACTGTGTTATTACTGTGTTATTCCTGTGTTATTACTGAGTTATTACTTAATTATTACTGTGTTATTACTGTGTTATTCCTGTGTTATTACTGCGTTATTACTGTGTTAATCCTGTGTTATTCTACTGAGTTATTCCTGTGTTATTCCTGTCTTATTACTGAATTATTACTGTCTTATTACTGTGTTATTCCTGTGTTATTACTGCGTTATTACTGAATTATTACTGCGTTATTCCTGTGTTATTCCTGTGTTATTAGTGTGTTATTTCTGTGTTATTACTGTTATTACTGAGTTATTCCTGTGTTATTACTGTGTTATTCCTTTGTTTATTACTCTGTTATTACTGAGTTATTCCTGTGTTGTAACTGTGTTATTTCTGTGTTATTACTGCGTTATTACTGTTAATACTGTGTTATTCCTGTCTTATTACTGAATTATTACTGTGTTATTACTGTCTTATTCCTGTGTTATTACTGCGTTATTACTGTTTTATTACTGAGTTATTTCTGTGTTATTCCTGTCTTATTACTGAATTATTACTGTGTTATTACTGAGTTAATCCTGTGTTATTACTGCGTTATTACTGAGTTATTCCTGTGTTATTACTGTTATTACTGATTTATTCCTGTGTTATTCCTGTGTTATTCCTGCGTTATTACTGTGTTATTACTGAATTATTAGTGTGTTATTAATTTGTTATTCCTGTGTTATGCCTGTGTTATTACTGTGTTATTCCTGTGTTATTACTGTGTTATTTCTTTCTTTATTACTGTGTTATTACTGATTTATTCCTGTTTTATTACTGATTTATTCCTGTTTTATAACTGTGTTATTTCTGTGTTATTACTGAGTTTTTACTGTGTTATTAATGTGTTATTTCTGTGTTATTACTGAATTTTCCTGTCGTATTACTGTTATTCCTCTTATTTCTTTTATTACTGTTATTACTGAGTTATTCCTGTGTTATTCCTGCGTTATTACTGTGTTATTACTGCATTAATCCTGTGTTATTCCTGTGTTATGCCTGTGTTATTCCTGTGTTTATTACTGAGTTATTCCTGTGTTATAACTGTGTTATTTCTGTGTTATTACTGAGTTATTCCTGTGTTATTCCTGTGTATTTCCTGTTATTTCTGCTATTACGGAGTTATTCCTGTGTTATTACTGTGTTGTTATTACTGTGTTATTATTGAGTTATTACTGTGTTATTAATGTGTTATTTCTGTGTTATTACTGAATTGTTCCTGTCTTATTACTGTTATTCCTCTGTTATTTCTTTTATTACTATTTATTCCGGTGTTATTTCTGTGTTATTACTGTGTTATTCCTGTCTTATTACTGTACTGTGTTATTACTGTGTTATGCCTGTGTTATAACTGTGTTTTTTTTCTGTTATGCCTGTGTTATAACTGTGTTATTCCTTTGTGATTTCTGTGTTATTACTGAGTTATTTCTGTTATTACTGTGTTATTCCTGTGTTATTACGGTGTGATTTCTGTTATTACTGTGTTATTACTGTGTTAATCCTGTGTTATTCCTGTTTTATTACTGCGTTATTTCTGTGTTATTACGGAATTGTTTCTGTCGTATTACTGTTATTCCTCTTATTTCTTTTATTACTGTGTTATTCCTGTGTTATTAATGTGTTATTCCCGAGTAATATCTGTTATTACTGTGTTATTCCTGAGTTATTACTGTGTTAATCCTGTATTATTCCTCTGTTATTTCTGTTATTATTGATTCCTGTGTTATTTCTGTGTTATTACTGTGTTATTCCTGTGTTATTACTGCATTATTACTGAGTTATTCCTGTGTTATTACTGTGTTATTACTGTGTTATTACTGTGTCATTACTGTGTTATTCCTGTTTTATTACTGTGTTAATCCTGTGTTATTAATGTGTTATTCCTGTGTTATGCCTGTGTTATTACTGTGTTACTCCTGTGTTATTACTGTGTTGTTTCTTTCTTTATTACTGTGTTATTATTGATTTATTCCTGTTTTATAACTGTGTTATTTCTGTGTTATTACTGCGTTATTACTGTTATTACTGAATTATTCCTGTGTTATTACTGTGTATGTCCTGTGTTATATCTGTTATTACTGTGTTATTTCTGTGTTATTACTGTGTTAATCCTGTGTATTTAATGTGTTATTCCTGAGTTATTTCTGTTGATACTGTGTTATTACTGTGTTCATTGCTGTGTTTATTACTGAGTTATTCCTGTGTTATAACTGTGTTATTTCTGTGTTATTACTGTGTTAATCCTGTGAATTTAATGTGCTATTCCTGAGTTATTTCTGTTGATACTGTGTCATTCCTGTGTTATTACGGTGTTATTCCTGTGTTTATTACTGTGTTATTATGAGTTATTCCTGTGTTATAACTGTGTTATTTCTGTGTTATTACAGCGTTATTACTGCGTTATTACTGTTATTACCGAATTATTCCTGTGTTATTACTGTGTATTTCCTGTGTTATTTCTTTTATTACTGTGTCATTTCTGTTATTACTGTGTTTTTCCTTTTATTTCTGCTATTACTGAGTTATTCCTGTGTTATTTCTATGTTATTACTGTGTTATTACTGTGTCATTACTGTGTTATTCCTGTTTTATTACTGTGTTAATCCTGTGTTATTAATGTGTTATTCCTGTGTTATTTCTTTTATTACTGATTTATTCCTGTGTTATTACTGTGTTATCCCTGTATTATTACTGCGTTATTACTGTGTTATTCCTGTTTTATGCCTGTGTTATTCCTGTGTTATTACTCTGTTATTCCTGTGTTATGCCTGTGTTATTACTGAGTTATTCCTGTGTTATTACTGTGTTATTCATGTGTTATTAATGTGTATTTCCTGTGTTTATTACTGTGTTATTACTGTGTTATTCCTGTATTATTACTGAATTTTTCCTGTGTTATTACTGTTATTACTGTGTTTTTCCTGTTATTTCTGCTATTACTTAGTTATTCCTGTGTTATTTCTGTGTTATTACTGTGTTATTACTGTGTTAATCCTCTGTTATTAATGTGTTATTCCTGAGTTATTCCTGTTGATACTGTGTTATTCCTGTGTTATTACTGTGTTATTCCTGTTTATTACTTAGTTATTCCTTAGTTATTTCTGTTATTACCATGTTATTACTGTGTTATTTCTGTGTTATTTCTGAGTTATTCATGTGTTATTACTGTGTTATTCCTGTGTTATTTCTGTTGTCACTGAGTTATTCCTGTGTTATTAATGTGTT
Source organism: Sinocyclocheilus anshuiensis (assembly GCF_001515605.1). Lineage (NCBI taxonomy): Eukaryota > Metazoa > Chordata > Actinopteri > Cypriniformes > Cyprinidae > Sinocyclocheilus > Sinocyclocheilus anshuiensis. The sequence goes on from NW_015537953.1 coordinate 195,257, forward strand.
AATTCTGTGTTATTCCTGTGTTATTACTTTGTTATTCCTTTGTTATTTCTGTTGTCACTGTTATTCCTGTCATTTCTGTGTTATTACTGTGTTATTAAGGTGCTATTCCCGAGTAATTTCTATTATTACTGTGTATTCCTGTGTTATTACTGTGTTATTCCTGTGTTATTACTGAACTATTTCTGTGTTATTACTGTGTTATTCCTTTGTTATATCTGTGTTATTACTGTGTTATTAAAGTGTTATTAATGCAAAGTATGTTGCAGCTGTTATTTCTATGAAATTATGTTGTCTTTGCTATTCTGAAGCAGGATGGTAGTGATCTCACACAGCTCTGACAGTGTGTGTGCACACATCTATGTGTAACCATTTGTCCACATTTGAACAGAGTGGACAGGGAAATCCTATAAATACAGAGTGATAAAGAAGAAGAAAAATCAAACCTGCTTTAAAACCCAGCAACACAACTGTAGCTGTACAACTTTACAACAGCAACA
>NW_015537953.1:195847-200395 GCF_001515605.1 Sinocyclocheilus anshuiensis
GCCCCAAGAGTGATTACTGATAAACTGTCTGAAAAAAAGAGAGCCACGTTTTAGAGAAGAAAAAAATCACCCACTGACTTTCAAAGCTGCTGCATAGTAACGACTTTCTACTTCGAGGACCTTGATAGAAATGTAGTGGAGTGAAAAGTACAATATTTGTCTTTCAAATGTAGTGAAGTTAAAGTCATAAGTTCCCAGAAAAAATAATACTCAAGTAAAGTACAGATACTCAAAAAGTGTACTTAAGTACAATACTCAAGTAAATGTACTTAGTTACTGTCCCCCTCTGGTTCTGGGTCATTGCTAGGTGATTGTTTCTTGGCCCAAATCAAAAGAGACTTGGGTGCTGATGAATTGCTTACCAATGTTTAGCATCTATGTTATATGAGCAATAGTGATCCTTGCAAACGCTGCTAATAAAACCTATGCGCTTACCTATACATTTAGGGAATGGGGCTCTCCATTCTCCATTTGACAGGCAGGTGATTTTGCTCTGTCTTTGTAATGTAAATACCCTCCCAATGTGTGAAAGAGTAATTGTGTGTCCTGGTCTGATTGAAACCTCAGGCCCCAGGTATCTGTCCGATCTCATGTTCGCTGTGAGGTTTGCAACATGTTACGATGATTCTGCTGTGGTTTGCTCGTTTGTTTGTTTGTGTGTCTGTACCAAGTGGCAACCTTCCAGTCTCTCTCTTGAATCCAACACAGAATTGACTTAAACTGCAATTCTTTGGAACTGGTTGTTCCAAAAACAAAGTTTCTTCCACTTTCAATAATGTAACGACCATTTGAAATATCTTCAGGTGACTCACAGCGTTTGACTGATGATGAATCAGAAGCAAAAGATATAATTCTGAAAATTCAGCCTTTGAAGGCCAAGGAGATTATTATTTAATAACAAGTTACTCGGGTTACTTCAGATGCATACAATTAGATTTAAAAGTATTGTACAGCAGTCCAGAGATTTATACATTGTGTGTGTGTGTGTGTGTCTTGTATACCCACGTGAACATTTATCACCACGGCATTTAGTCAATTCATTATTGCTACACTTGTAGATTATTTTTCTCTGAGAGACATAGCCATGTACGCAATTGTAGTCACCATCAGAGTATTGTTTGTTTTTTTGAGCTTTCAGAAACTTCTGCATTCTTTACCACTGGGATCTCAGAGCAACCTGTTAGACCATTAGAAAATGACATCATTGCTGTAATTTGTGTGATAATTTACTAATTCTTTTCAAAAAGAAATGGCTTACCATTTGATGTAGAAGCATAAACAATGCAGCATATCCAAAGACATAAAAAAGCAAGCCTTGATTCCATTTTCCCCAATCTGTCAGTTTGTTCACACTAGGATATGAAGAAACTTGCCAAACAAAGTCTTTAACTTAGTTAATATCTGACAGTTCTGGGCAGGACGTTTGTGTGCTGCATGATGTTTATTTGGGATCACATAGGGGTATTTGTATTATATGTTAAAAAAGATGTTTGATTTGTCTAAATAATAATAATAAAGGATGGATCATACAGTAATATATATTACGATTTAAAAGTCTGAGCTAGTGAAAATTCTAGTAAAAACTAGTGAAAATTGTCCTTTTTTTGGAATTATTTACAAAGTAAATTATCAGTAATTATCAACAATTTGAGTGAAAAGTGAACTGGGCGAATAACAAACAGGAAAAAAAAGAACAGTGTAACACTTTATAATAACTTTCAATTAAAAATAGGCATTACGTAATGTTTAACAAATCATTAGTTAATAAATATTCAAATAGCTACAATTCTGAGATAATGCACTTGTTAATGTTTGGGCATATTTGGTAACACTTGTGTCCACTTCAGACATTCTACAAACTATCTAGACATTTTACTGACTATAGTTACTTTGCAAGTGTGTCATCTTATTCTATTATCAAAGTTTTGTTCCTTAATATGCTGTTCTTGTTGCTATTATTTGTTGTTTTTATGTCTTAAGCAAGAATATAAATACACTTAACTAATCAACTTTTACTCCCACTTTGTTACAGCAGCAAAAAGTCAAATTCCCATAAATGTACTAAATGTTTAATAAACGTTTATACACATTTCAAAATGATAAATAGTTTCAACTTTAGATTAAGTACTGCAAAAACTTGAACAAATAAAATATGCAGTAAATATATAAGCAGTAGAAGTCGGCATACACACCTCAAAAAATGCAAATGCATGATTTACTGCTTCAATTACAGCATACAATCAATCTAAGATTAATTTGTACCATGAAAAAAAAAAAAATCAAGGTCTCAGATCACAAAATGTTTTACTTGATTTGCAATGACGACACATGAGGGAGTTGTAATGCTATTCTCCTGTATGTGATCTAGTCCAGCTTGAAAACCTTGATGAATGTGAGCTTAGGTCAGTTGGAACTGCTGTCGTGAACCACTGCAAAGCTAATACTCTGTGCAAACATGAAGTGCTCTTTTGTATGGGAAGCTCAAATACAAAAATACTGGAATTGACGTTTTTGAAGGTGAATGAGGCAAAGCTGTGGACCAAATAAAATCATTTGCTAGGACCTTCTGTTGTTTCACAATTTATTGATATTGCATATCAGCAAATCATGTGAGTCTGATTGTGTAGAATTGTTGAAAATGTTTACAAATTGAATGTTGTAAAGTACAAACACAGCTATATAATTTAAGCATTTGTTTTCCACTAATGCAGATTAGTTTATTTTTTATTACATTTTTTAAACAAATGTTAAATACAGTGACTCAATAGAATAAAATAATCACAAGTGGAATGCATTTATGTTTTTTATTCAGCCCCCTCTTTTAAGTTAGTAAAACTCCTATATGTAAATAAAAAGGGGAGTTTTTTTTTTCCATTTTAAATTAAAATTAAATATCAAATTAAATAATTACATTAAAAAAATAATAATTTTAAAAGGGGAGTAATTTAAAAAAACATTTAAATGTAAAAATTAAATTAAAACCAAACTCAGTGTAATAGTGTTTGGATGTCAAGTTTTATTTTGAAGCAATGTTGACACAATGTCATATTACTGTAACAGATCAAACCATCAAGTGTGTGTGTGTGTGTCGCTCTTGTAGCAGTACGTCTCTTTTTAATTGTCATCCATCAAAGGAATGTTAATACAGATCTTAAAACAGATAACAATAATAAATGCAGAGTTACAGGCTGGTGGATGTTAATGTTGTAATAATAAAAAAATGCTTATCAACAAATAATAATTACGGAATCTTTATCCTAATAAAATTTAGCACTGCAAAATAAACTCTGAATATGATTTTAAAAAGTTCGTAACATAAGCAAGATGTTTCATATTTTCATATGTCAATGTTTCACTCCAGGTTGTTTTCAACTTCTTGTTGACCTAAACAATAAAATCAATAAAAAAACTTAAATAAAAAACTTAAATTTCAGTGACTAAAACTATTAAGTAAATGTCCTACTTTAGGGGACGAAATACTGAAGTTTGCCCAGGAGTTTAAATTGCTACCTGGTTTGTTTCAAACCAGCCTGAGAACAAATTATACTTTTATTAACCAACATGTTGGTCTGCATGTGCACATCGACAATTAAAAAATAACAATGACAGAAAACAAGAACTCATCCTGAATGAATGATCTACCTCAGACTGAATTAATCAATGGACTGCCTGGTGTTTCTGATTTGTTGCAGTGGGATAAAGCTGTCTGTAACTAAACCTACATAAATTCAAACCTCAGCAAATTAGGTCTGCAATATAAGACTGATTAGATCAGCTGAGCCTGAAGAATCCGTGTATCATTCGATCATTCGTTTTCTGATTTAATATTGAAAGTAGAAAAATTAGAATAAGGCTCCTTTTTCGTTTTTTTTTTTTTTTTTTTTCCAAAAAACGAAAAACGAAAATTCAGCTTAAATTTTCGTTTTTCGTTCATGGGTGGAAAAATGAATAAACAGCTTGAATAATCGATTTCTACACGTGGGCGGGAATTAAACGCCCCTTTCTGCTGATTGGTCAACCGAAGATCAAACCGTGCCATCATCAGCTCTTCCGCAGTATCACGCAGCAGAATAATAGTCCTCCACTGCTGCAGTTGTACGGATTAATAGCCCATTTTATCAATTTCAGATACATAGGCCTACTGTGATTTATTCCAAAGTGACTTATGTGATGCATTTAACGTCAAATAATCTAAATGAATCCTTTTAAAAGACAAGCATTCCCTGTGGTTCATGTTTGCGGCATGCGCCAGAAAGATGCTCAAGGAAAGCGAGACGCGCTAAAGCAGCGCATTCTGTTGTTCTCTTTATTTTTCAAAGGCATGACATTTTGTAGTTATTTTGAACGTAACGTTACACAATTACAAGTATACATTTTACCATACGACTATAAATGACAGAGTATTAAGTTATGTCCCCTCGATGGGGAAAAAAATCCAAGTGAACATCAATCAGTACTCAATATTAATTTAAACTGCTTTAAATATGACTGCTGCTTATTTCCTGTGCACTTCTGCGCTTGACTGTAGTCGCGTCTGTCTGCTTATTG
>NW_015537953.1:200985-203737 GCF_001515605.1 Sinocyclocheilus anshuiensis
TAAAATAATCCTATGCATCTCGTGGCGTATATTCCAAGCATTCCGAAGGTATACTGAGGGTTTGGTAAGAAACAAACCGAAATGGCAAGTTATTATATTGTTGCAGTGCGAGTGCGCAGCAGCTCACATTGCGCACAAGTGCATATCCTTTTGAGATATCAATTATAATCAATTTGAATAAAACACAAGACTACATTATAAAACTCTAACAATATCTGTTGTTCTCCGGTTGTCAGTCAAAATGACAGTTCTTGAATTTCTTAATTAAACAAACAAACAGACTTAATGGGTGAGCATAGGCTATGACAGCTGTCATATCATACCCTACCATGCCCAGCTGATGCAAAGAATATAATTTATATCTACACAGAAGAAAGCCCTGTCTAGACTCTGCCCCAGTATGAGTTGTGTTGAGCTATTCATAAGCCTGTTTGTTTGATGAAAAAAGACTAAATGTAGTTGCAATAAATGCGTTAAGAATCCATACAACTGCAGCAGTGGAGGACTATTATTCTGCTGCATGATACTGCAGAAGAACTGATGATGGCACGGTTTGATCTTCGGCTGACCAATCAGCAGAAAGGGGCGTTTAATTCCCGCCCACGTGTAGTCAAGCAATATTCAAGCCGTTTATTCATTTTTCCACCCATGAATGAAAAACTAAAATTTAAGCTGAGTTTTCGTTTTTCGTTTTTTGGAAAAAAACAAAAAAAGGAGACGTTTTCTAATTTTTCTACTTTCAATATTAAATCAAAAAACGAATGATCGAATGATACACGGATTCACGGATGCTAAACAGATCGCGATTCATTTAGGTGTAGGAGTTTATATGAATCCATGTCTGAGGGGAACTTACTGTCTTTAGAAAAGTTTAGATGGTATTTTTTCTATTCATCTTGCCTCTGTATAACGCATATTAAAGTTCATAAGTTCAGCGCTGCTTTGTTTACAGCGGAAACCAAGGACTGCCCCAGTATGAGTTGTGTTGAGCTATTCATAAGCCTGTTTGTTTGATGAAAAAAGACTAAATGTAGTTGCAATAAATGCGTTAAGAATCCATACAACTGCAGCAGTGGAGGACTATTATTCTGCTGCATGATACTGCAGAAGAACTGATGATGGCACGGTTTGATCTTCGGCTGACCAATCAGCAGAAAGGGGCGTTTAATTCCCGCCCACGTGTAGTCAAGCAATATTCAAGCCGTTTATTCATTTTTCCACCCATGAATGAAAAACTAAAATTTAAGCTGAGTTTTCGTTTTTCGTTTTTTGGAAAAAAACAAAAAAAGGAGACGTTTTCTAATTTTTCTACTTTCAATATTAAATCAAAAAACGAATGATCGAATGATACACGGATTTTGAAGGCACATCTGATGACCTCAGCTAATTCATTTGAGAATAAAAATACACAAACACATGGACTCACATGGTTCAATATTCAGCTTCCCAAAAGAACATCCCATAGGAAAAAATTATTGCCCAGTGGTTGCTTTTCCTAAGCTCAGGAGACTTAGATGAGATTCTCATATATCTCTCATTTTAGAATCAACAGCATTTCAGATGTTTCTCCTAAAATTCCTTAGGATAAATAGAAGTAGACACAAATGAGACATGAGAAATATTTGAGAAAAAAAAGAAAAGAATCAAAACTGAGATTGTGGTGAAAGAAACCTGGAATATCTCTTTATTGTCTTGCTGCAATCTCTATCAAGACTCCATTATAGGAATATTTTATTGCTCCGTGCAGAGCCGATCCTCCCTATGCGCAAAATACACAAGCTGCGTAGGGCCCCCGAAACACCAGGGGCCCCTTTGCTCTCAAAGATGATTTAATTTTAGTTTCATTTTTTGAATTTGGCCAGAGGTTCTGTAAACATGAATGATAATTTCTTTTAATGCGGTGCGCTGTCGCCCTTTCTACGTCAAAATCAGTCAAATCATGTAATGTGAATGTCGAACAGTCTCTTGCTCGAGATTAAAAAACGAGTTGAAAGCGTACCGAGCCGCGGAAAAGACACTGTTTCTCAAGCGCTTTTCGTGAGCGCGATTCGAGACTGAGTGAAACACCGACAAATGCGTTTCATTCATTCGCTCTTAACTACTCATACCCCACTCCACCGCACCCCCCTTTTTTATTGCAATGGGGGTTTTACCTTTAATGGTCAGGACAGTTAGAGTAGAGACAGAAAACAATTGGACATGTGAGAATTGAATGGGAGCAGAAAAGTACCTTTTGCTGGGATTTAAACTCATGCTGTCTGAGGTGAAGTTGTGTCTTCACGTCGATGTGCTGCCCACGAGGCTATGGCTCTGACAGAGGTTACTCTACGCTCAGGAGACTAAGAGGTGATTCTCTTATATGTCTCATTGAGATCAGCTTTGTCTTAAGATGTCTTCAGTTTTCTTTTAGGAGAAGGATGGCATCCCAAGGATGGCGGCGCGTTCACACGCTGCGGCTTCTCTCTCTCCCGACAGAAAGGTGTTTTTGTGTTTTTTGTCTTCATGCTATTGAGCGGACCGAGTTCTCGTCGAGGGAGGGAAGACCCGCGGCGGCGGGGCTTTTTGTTTACATCAATGATGCGTGGTGCCGCGATGCGGTTGTGGTCTGCAAACACTGCTCACCCCTGGTGGAGTTTATGATTATTAAGTGCCGGCCGTTCTATCTACCGAGGGAATATACAGCCATAATGCTCGTTGCTGTATACATCCCTCCCAGCTCCAACAACAGCAACAGGAGCGAGGCACTAAATTA
>NW_015537953.1:203747-205395 GCF_001515605.1 Sinocyclocheilus anshuiensis
TTTTGCCCCACGCACCACTGAACTCTGACCCTCTGACGGACTCTCCCACTCCCCCCTCCCAAATACACACACACACTGTCACTTTAATCAGTCTGAATAAGCTCTTTTGCACTACAATCATTATATCTGCACTGTTGTTTACTTCACTGGTTTGCACTCTATCTGCCATGCGCCTTGTGCTGCTTTATATATTTTTTTACATTTTACCTTATTTGTATAATTGTATAGTTGTATTTTATATTTAAATCTGTATCTATCTGTATTTATGTTCTACTGTTAGTGTTATCTGTATGCACCAAGGGTCTGAGAGTAACGCAATTTCAATTCTCTGTGTGCTGTACATGTGGAAGAATTGACAATAAAGCAGACTTGACTTGACTTGAAACGTTAAAGTTTTACTAATATTGTAAATACTAAAACTATCATTTAAATAGCATTAAACCTCTCAGAATATCAAGGGTTACTAGTTTAAATGTTTAAATTGATCTTCAATGTTCAGCATTGTATATACACCACATTTTCCAAACACACTAGAAAGGACTTACAAGTGCAAGATGTTTAGTATAAGAGCAATACCTTTTTTGTTTTTAACAAATGTAACACTAGTGTACCAGTGTTTTTTTTTTTTTTTATTTTGCTTTGTTTAGCATTAAAATGGTCTTGTACAGCCCATTTTTGCATGTATGTAAATATAGGTTATGGTTTCTTCTGTTAAATCCTTGTGCAATAAAACACTGTCTACATAAAACAACTTCACATATGAAAATGCACGTATTGTCTTTGATTGAAATGGTGTAGATAAATGACATTGAACCTAACCAGAGGGAAGAAAAAAAAAAAAAAAAAATCTCTTTAACATTTCAAATATTTCTCCTAGACAGGAATGAGGTTACTTTAAGATTGAATTTAAACTTTTGCTTGAGTCTCCTGCTTCTCAAACTTGTTTCCTGAGACAAAAACTCTAACACTCTCACAGTGGTTTTTAAAGCTTTAGAAGAGATCTCAACAAATCACATACTGTGCTCAGATTTTTCTCCTAATCTAAAGACTCTGGTGGTCTCATATTTGTCTCCTCCAATGTTTCATAGAAGATCTCAACAACATCACACACTGTGCTCAGATTTTTCTCTTTAGCTAGAGATGCTGTATCTCTTACATGTGTCTCCTCAAATGTTTAGAAGAGATCTCAACAAAATCACACATTGTGCTCAGATTTTTCTCCTCAGCTAGAGACTATTGGATCTCTCACATTTGTCTCCTCTAAATTTCAGAAGTGATCTCAATAACTTTACAAAGTGTGCACCAAGTCAAATGCCTCAATATGAGCTCAAACATTTCTACCATTTAATAATCAAATTAGACAATTAATAATTAAAACTGAGTCATAAGCCATTTATGTGCCTTTCAGCAAAGAAAGCTCCAGGGTTACATTTTCTGTAAATCAGTTTTGATTAAGGAATTCGGTACATTACTATTTCCAACAATAAATTATGTGCCTAAGTACATAAACATTGTCCTAAAAAGTAACATTATCCCTATTTCTGCATAATTTCTCTCTCAATATAGCCTTTAACTCTGAATTTATGATTCCCCCCTTGCACTCAAAATCAAACAGTGCTCTCAGATCACACACACACACACACACACA
>NW_015537953.1:206401-207801 GCF_001515605.1 Sinocyclocheilus anshuiensis
GTACTGCAAGAATAGTATTGTGCTGAATATTGAATAGTACTGAATGTTTGTATATATTCAGCACTTGGATACTGCAAAAATACCGCAGTCCAACTGCAAAGGCCAAAAAGGTCAAATAAAACTCTAATTGAATAGCATGTTACAGTACACTCAAATAATGTAAGTTGTGCAATTGTAAAATCAGGGTCAATGAGAAATTCATTCTGTCTCAGCATCATTTGTTTGTGCTTGAGTCCGGCCTGAGGACTTTGTCCACATCACAAGTAATGTTGTCTTTTTTGATAGACAAAAAAAGGAATTGTACAATCAGGATGTTAAAATAAACAAGCGTCTCACCTTTAATGGCAAACATTGATGAGCATGTCCCTGCCTTGTTCTTCATTTTGTGGTTCCCTTAAACATTTCCGATGTGTTCTGTGCCTATTTGCAGTGCGTTTCTATAGTTGTTTGTGTTGTGAGTATTTGCAGTGCGTTTCTGGTTTAGCAGCGCATTTCTATATTTTTGTTTTTGTGTTGTGAGTATTTGCAGCCAATTTCTGTTTTCACAGAGCTTTCTTTATTTGGTTGTGTTGCGAGTATTTGCAGCACATTTCTAAACATAAACATTTTAAATATGTTGCTTTTACTATTGATTTAGTTTTACTTGCAAGAAACTAAATTGGATTTTTTTTTTTTTTTGATCTACTCCATTAGTAGTACAGCTAATGCTTCATTGATGTTTTATTCCCACTGTAACACACACTCCATCATTACATGTTTGTCTGAAGAGGTTACTTTGCTGCTTTGACATGCAAATATGATGCTATCGCTATGAAAGAAAAAGAAAAACAGTGAAAAAAGCATGTCACATGTCACTGATCAGCCACAACATTATACCTCGGACAGGTGAAGTGAATAACATTACACCTTGATTATAACATTACAATGGCGCATCAAGGGGTTGAATATATTAGGCAGCAAGTACACAGTCAGTTCAAATGAAAAAGCAGGAAGCAGGAAAAATCTGCAAGTAAAAAAGGTCTGAGTGACTTTGACATGGGCCGCATATTGATGCTAGATAGGTCAGAGCATCTCCAAAACAGGGGAGTTCCTACCAAAATTGGTGTAAGGAAGGGCAACCGGTGAACTGTCACCAGGGTCATTGGCGCCCAAGGCTCATTGATATATATCCACAGACTAGTCAGAGCGCCCATGATTACCCCTACAGTGGTCACATGCAGTGGTGTAATGTAACGAAGTAATAATACTTCGTTACAGTACTTAAGTATTTTTTGGGAGCATCTGTATTTTACTTGAGTTTTTATATTTCAGCCAACTTTTACTTTTTCTCCACTACATTTCCTAATTAAAATGTATACTTTTACTCCGATACATTTCCCCGAAGCATATTCGTTACTTAC
>NW_015537953.1:209085-209452 GCF_001515605.1 Sinocyclocheilus anshuiensis
GCATGCACGTGATTTATTAGTCTATTAAAACTCAAAATTCAAGGTATTCTAATGCTTCTGTATGCTTTTTATATTTATATAATTTAATATAGTTACCTTAAAGAGTACCGTTTTTCTGCAGATATCAGCATAACAAATTTAATAATAATTTTATACAAGTTCAATAAAGTTAGCAATAAGTGACTTACATTTTAGACATAATATTGCTTGTTTTTGCTCAATTGTGCCAACGAAAATAGTTCCAAACAAAGATCACAGCACTGTTTTGCGTCTCTGAGCAATGGTGTTTACTTGTTGAACGAATCAGCTTTTTGAACGAATCGGTTGAATAAATGATTCAGTGATTCACTCATTAACACAGTCAAAT
>NW_015537953.1:210303-210550 GCF_001515605.1 Sinocyclocheilus anshuiensis
ATGCATCCATGTCCCCTCTGAGATACATTAAACTGTGTAAATACATCTAAATATCACTTCAGATGCAGATTCCAGAAATGTTTTCTTATGTTGGAATGAAAGAAACTAAGTACCGAACTAAGTGCTTCTTATTTATACCCAAAAATGCTAAATGGAAGACGGAGTTAAAACTGAACACAATCTTGCTATTCAAGCTGTGTATGAAATTATATATATATATATATATATATATATATATATATTATAT
>NW_015537953.1:211074-222009 GCF_001515605.1 Sinocyclocheilus anshuiensis
TATTTATTTGCTTCTTTTCCATTTTGCATTTACTTGTACTTTTACTTTCAATACTTAAGTACGTTTAAGATTTAAAAAATACTTTTCGTACTTAACTCCAATAAATATCAAATACTTTAAGACTTTTACTCAAGTAATATTCTAAACGGTGACTTCAACTTCTACCAAAGTAATTTTCTGGTAAGATATCTGTACTTTTACTTGAGTATGGCTTTCAGGTACTTTATACACCACTGGTCACATGAGCATTAGAACTGGAACATGGAGCAATCGAAAAAGGTTGCCTGGTCTGATAAATTATATTTTCTTTTAGATCAGCTGTGCAAGTTTGTCATTTACCTGGGGAAGAGATGGCAGCATGATGCACTATGTGTTAAATGTTGTTTGCAAAAGTTTTATTTATTTCATCATAATACAAAACTACTTTTAAGTGGGTGTTAATGGACAAAGGCTGTCTCAGATGGTGTAGTTATGACATCTACTAGCAAAGCCAGCATGTGGCTGTAAAAACTCGTCGACACACATTACATCAAGTCAGACATCATTTCTACTTTTGGGAATTTTGATTAATTTATGCGACATGGAGAGCCAGTTCATTTGATTCCTGCACTGGATTTTGTGTAGCAGCTGGTGAGCACTAGCCAATGAGATTGCTGTTTGCGCATTATTCCTACACTGCACATCCATTGATATCAATAGGAATAGTGTGTTTACTGCACTGCAAATACATGGAGATACGACTGGCAGCTGATTTATTTCTATCTTTTCTTTTGTGTCCATATCGGATTAACTCCTCAAAATCAGTGAATCCCTCCACTTTGATGTTTTCCTCTGTGGTGTTTGGCACACACAATACCTCTTAAAAAAAAAAAAAAAAAAAATTCAGGAGCTCAGATGGCAAAATCGTCTCAGGTTACTTATGTAACCATGGTTCCCGGAGTATGGAACGAGACACTGCATCCTCTAGGGGTCGCTATGGGGAACGCCTCGTCGTGACCCGTGTCTGAAGCATACATTCAAAAACACCAACAACACGTTGGCCGGCGACAGCCCATGAGGGGAGAACACGTCATCCACTTCTTCGTCTGAAGCTTGCTTCTGAAGCATGGCGGGAAACGTAGAGGACGCAGTGTCTCTTTCCCTACTCAGGGAACCATGGTTACATAAATAACCTGAGACGTTCCCTTTCAAGGGAACTTCGAACTGCGTCCTCTAGGGGTCGCTAGCACTAAGTTACCTAGCTGAGGGACCACAACACCCAGCTCTCAATGAGAGGGGGCTCGACCTACAGCATGATCATTAGAAACCAGAAGGGTAAGCGTACTGCAAGCTAGCCAAAAAACTCAGCGCATCAGAGAGGCGGTGCTGGCTCCAGGTGCTCTGGGAAAACAGAGAACTCAACTCTCACGTGAGAGGAGAACTCCGAATTCAGAAAAAGGAATGGCGCGCTCATAGGCAACCCTTTGATAAAGGGGAGCACTCCTAATACTACCACGAGAACAGCCCATGGAGCAAGGAATCCAACTCATCAGAAGGGGAGAGAACTTGAGCACTCGAAAGGAAGCACCATGCTCACAATAACCCTCAATGGTGAGGGGAGCGATGCTTCAAAGACAGCATTACACAAGAAAGTTCTCGCAAATGCCACCTATACTTCCAGCTCAATGCCTCAGCAAGAGGGGATACCCTGGTGACCAGGAAGCCCCTCAGGGCGACCTAGATACAGTGTACCAGACAGGGCAACCTGAAAGCATATGCCCAGTCGAGCACCCGGTTTCTGAATCCAGCAGAGGGGGGTGCTCACCGAAAACCTACCCTAGAAAAGGACAGAAACACACCGGTCCCGGGAAAAAACTGCAAAGAAAGCTCACAGATGGATTATACACACAACCACCAGCGCATTAAATACATACATATGTATATATATTTAGAAATGGATCGTACTCACCCACCATGGTTCCCACGCCGGAGCCCTGTTCAAGAGGCGACCTGAAGAAGCCTCTAGTCTGGACCATCAGTAAGGTGGTCACTATGAAGCCATAGGACCAACCAAAACATCATAGGTCCAGCATAGGAGACTGTTATAGGGGAATTAGGAAGGGGAAGATAAGGGCAGATGTAAAACCCCGGAAGGATACTCAAGTATCACTCTGATCTGGACTAAAGTGATGCCTTGTCTGGATCACATCCCTTAGGTCTTGCCTACCTCCCTTTGACCCATGATTCCTCCTACCCCTACCCACAGGCGGGGGAGGAGCATGAGCCGCGACACTAGCCTTCTGTGCCCGTCTCTGATCCTCAGACCGAGATGGGCCAGGACCCCTGTGTTGTTCGGGCTCAGACCTGGACCTTCGTGGAGCACCGCCATCGTGTGCAACGAAGCGACGGAGGATTGGGAAGGCTCAGCCTCAGCTTCTTCGCCATCCTCTGACATCTCCTGCTCTTCCTGAGCCGAACCCAGCAGAGCACTGGCCCCTGGATCAGACGATGTTAAAGAAATAACATCATCCTCCAGCAGCTCACTCTCGTTCACAGCCGATGAGCGCGAGAGGGAAAGCCCCTCTTTAAAGTCATCGGCCAGATCCACCTGCGATCCCCACGAGCTCATTCTTCTCCGTGCCTCAGCAGCGCCGGGTCCTGAATCACGGGAAGCAGATGGCTGCCCCTTTTTCCTCGAAAAGAGAGACAAACGAGAGTGGAGCTTTTCATTGAAAAATGCTCACAATGAACGCAGCTTGCCCCGAGGACCTCGCGTGCGTGCTCTTCGCCCAAACAAAAAATGCAGAGATTGTGTGTCATCAGGTGTCAAATAACGACGACACGGATGCACACATCCTCTAAACGCTTTGCTAGTGCTCGCCATAACGATAGGAATAGAGATCGCTCTTACCACGGAAATGCACACTTCAAACAAAACAGTCAGTGAAGACGAAGAAGTGGATGACGTGTTCTCCTAGCGTCTATTTATACTATAGTCGCACCTGTAGTGATGTCATGGGCTGTCACCGGCCAACGTGTTGTTGGTGTTTTTTGAATGTATGCTTCAGACATGGGTCACGACGAGACATTCCCCATAGCGACCCCTAGAGGATGCATTTCGAAGTTCCCTTGAAAGGGAACCATAACCACTGTACCAGGCTGCCAGCCACTTAAGCTGTTAAAATTAATTTAGGATATTCACAGTATATAAAACATACTTTCTAATAAAAATATAGGACTAAATGCATCCTTTAAAGTCTTAAAAATAAAGGTTCTTTATTGGCATTTTTGGAACCCTAGGGGTCTGTCCATTGCACAAAAGGTTCTTTATAGTGGAAAAAGGTTCTTTAGATTATTAAAATGTTCTTCACAGTAAGGAAAAAAAAAAGGTTCTTTTAAGAACTGTTCACTGAAAGGCTCTTTGGGGAACCCAAAATTATTCTTCTGTGGCATTGTTGTGAACACCCCCTTTTGGAACCTTTATTTTAGAGTGTAGGTGACATTTTCAGTACCTTCACATGCAGGTAATTGATAATTAAGTAATTGAATATCCCATCCACCATCTTGACATGTTCTAGTGTCATCTGGTAGCTTGAAAAATATATCTTTACTTTTTCAAACAACTCTGTCTAAATATGAACTTATATACTAACCTATCACTGCAGATATGATCATTCCAAAAACAAAGTTTCTTCCACTTTCAATAGTGTAAAGACCATTTAGAATATCTTCAGGCAACTTACAGCGTTTGACTGATGATAAATCAGAAGCAAAAGATAAAATTCAAAGTTTTGAGAATTCAACCTTTGAAGGCCAAGGAAATTATTACATGATAAGTTACTCAGTTTACTTAAAATGCATACAATTAAGTTTAAAACATTTTTTTACCGCAGCACACTGACTATAAATTGTGTCTTGTATACCCACATGAACATTTTTCACCACGCCATTTAATCCATTTATTATCTCTACACTTGTCGATTATTTTTCTCGGAGAGACATAGCCATGTACGCAGTTGTATTCAAGTTTATCACTATCAGAATAATTGTTTTTCTTGGAATTTTCAGCAACTTCTGCATGCTCTATACCACAGGGATCTCAGAGCAACCTGTTAGACTATTACAAAATGACGTTGTTGCTGTCATTTTTGTTTGTAATTCATTTAGTTATTCATTTAATCACATTTACTATTAGAAAGATAAGGTCTGTGCACATGCACTATGTACCTTTCATCAGTCAGCATCTGTAGAAAGAGCGAGAGTGACTCAGAAAGTGCAAAGACTGTGTGTGAATGAGGAGTAACCTGTAAAGCCCATGCTGTGTAGCTCCAGGGGCCACTTGCATAAACAATCATTATGTTAAGACTGTGTCTTAAGAACTAGTTTGACCAAATATCAGTTAGCCAAGGGGTAATCAGTCTTACTTTTCAATTCAAATTAGACCAGTCTACCTTTTTACAACTGCCATTTCATATTAATTGAGGATATAGTGTAAAAAGAAACCAAACTCATTGTAACAGTTTGAATGTCAAGCTTTATTCTGAATCAGTGATGACTTTGTAACATAAGCAAGTAGATTGATGTATCAAGCGTGTTTGTATGTGTGTGTGTGTTAGTGTCTGAGTTGCTCCTGCATCAGCGTGTTTCTCCATCTTCATTCACATCTGAGGGATCATCAGATCTTAATACAGAAAATTATGATAAACGTAGAGTTGCATGCTGGTGGATGTTAATGTTGTTTTTAATATCAGTTTACATGCCAAAAGACGCTTATCTATTAAAAATTACAAGACATTTATTCCATTCAAATTTTGCACTGCAACATAAACTCTGCGAGCAGAAAATATATTATTGTAAATCAAATGTGGCTAGTAATGTCATTAAAACGTTTCATACCTCTGAGTTTCATTCAACGACACAGAACGTCTTGTCTATGTCGGCTTTTGAACTGAAAAAAAGCAAAACAACAACAACAAAAACAATTAATTTTCAATCAATCAATCAACGAAGAGTTACATTTCAAGTAGATATAGCTATTGACTAAACTTAGCAGATTAAAAAAGATAGCAGATATAGCTATTAACTAAACTAAATCTTCTTTCAGGACACAAAATGCTGAAGTTTAACCTGGAGTTGAAACTAGGGCTGGACAATATGGCCAAAATTTATATCACGATATATTTCTTAATTTTGGTCGATATAATATAATTCCGATATCGATATGAACACTATTAAAAAAGCCTCATAAAAACGGCCAAGAATGGCCACAACAGATGTCTGTACCTACAAACTTATGAAAAATTAATTTGCCAACTCTATGAAACCTACTCCTATAAAACTATATAATATTTTAGGAAAAAAATGGCGCAAATAAATAAATGTTCACCTTTTATTGGTATTTAGCCTTCATACAAACAAGAAATGTGAAATCATTGTCAAATAAATCTCAGACCCTCCTTATTAATATTAATATTAATATTAATATTTTTTACTTCAAACTATAGGCTAACATACCAGTCAATCAGATAAAAATGCCATCTAAACTATTCTGAAGACAGTCGGTTCCCTTCAGAGATACATTCATATAAAACACCCGCGACGCGTTTTGATTTTGAAACGTGCAGTGCTCATGTTTATTCAACGCCACAAATAAATCAATGTATGGGAAACACTGGTAATGTATATCGAAATATCGGAAATGTGTTTAAAAATCATATCACCTATTGAAAAAAATTATATCGCGATACATATTGATATTGAATTATTGTCCAGCCCTAGTTGAAACTGTTGCCTGGTTTATTTCAAACTAGCTTGAGAACAAATGGCACTTTTATTAACCTAAGAGCTTCTTTTACACATGAATAATTCAACAGAAATATACACTACTTTTAAAATCCAGCAGGATGCAACAAACTGATCAGAAGTCAGAGTAAAGACATTTTTAATGTTACAAGTGATTTCTGTTTCAAATAACCCTCAGGTTGTGTTGGGGTCATTTTGACCCGGAGAGGATTTTTTTTCTCCCGAAAATGTGAATGTTATCCCATTGGACTAAGATCAGGGCCGCTGCTGGCCAAATGGATGCCCTAAGCAAAATTGTATTGTTGTGCCCCCTCCCCCAAATATTATGGATGTAAAAAGCAAAAAAAAAAAAAAACCTACTATAGGGGTCAAAATAGAACTTTAATAAAATATAAATTGTAATTATATTGTATTATTTACAAATGACAATTGTAGCTTTAGACAGTTACCTATGGCTATTATTTTATTAATAGCCTACAGTTGTCGGATTGATTTTATAGTCTCAAGCGTTCAGAAATCACGCAAAAGAAAACTAAGCAGTTTTACTATGTTAAAACCATGGTTATTTTTTTTGTAAGGGTTGTGATGTCCACATGTTTTTGTTGAAGAAATTATTAAGGTTGTCGCATTTCTTTTGCAAAAAGGTGGCCAAAAATTAACGATTAAGTGGATATTTGAATTAAATGTTTGGTCAATATTAAAGGGGTCATATGATGCGATTTCAATTTTTCCTTTCTCTTTGGAGTGTTACAAGCTCTTGGTGCATAAAAAGATCTGTAAAGTTGCAAAGACTAAAGTCTCAAATCCAAAGAGATATTCTTTATAAAAGTTAAGAGTCAACCACACAGCAGCAGTTACCAGGCCTTTGGCTCCCTTTGCAAGCATATGTAATAATATGTAATATACATAAATTGTTAAAATACATAATGTAATACAAAGTAAACGGTGTTATTCAATTAAACCACTTAATTATTAATTAACCAATCATTATTGCCTCATTGTTTTATATAATGCATTTTAAGTAATTTTAAAGGCTGTTGTTGGTTTAGGTCTGATTTTATAACCACAAAAAAATATTATCTTAATACGTCTTTGTAAACTATTATTTGAAGTAACAAAACCATGGTTAATTTGTGGTTAGCCTACCATCCTTGGCTACAAGAACCATGATTTTTGGTTTTATTCGTAAAACCATGGCTAATTTTTGTAAGGGAACATGGACAGTCAGAGAGAATATTAGATGCGTTGTTGGTGGTTAAATTATCACCAACATTAAAACACGTTGTTAACGTCAACAGGCAAAAAAGATTCACAGGATTATGAATGTAGGCTACCTGAAAATGATACAGGGGCTTCATCTTTTTTTCTTTTTCTTTTCTCTGCTCCGGATCGCTGATGTCTTTTCACCGCATAGTTGTCCATCAATTATGATCCTTTGCATTCAGCCGCAGACGTGAGGTGCGAGCGTTTTTGTTTGTTTGTTTGTTTTTAATGAGGTCCCAGCGGTTGCGGATGTGGGAATGGCGCGTCACGTGTGCTTAGCCTACTGCGTTCACCGTAAAATGCTTTTTAAAAATAATTATATATGTTCATCTTTAGATTTTTATTTATGTATAGGATATGTTAATTTTAATATTAATATAGAACGAAAGTTTTTTTGGAGCAACTGGTATGGTGCCCCCCCTGGGAGTTGGTGCTCTACACAAACTGCGTACTCAGCTTATAGAGAGCGGCGGTACTGACTAAGATTTACTGATTTTATCCGCACAGGGCATAGTTACTTCCACTGCAAAAAAATGATTTATTTAATTTTTTATTTTATTCAACGTTACACTTGTGGTGTTCCCGGTCAAAAATGACCGGTCCACAAAAAATAATTTATACATTTCTGGTTATGCTATATTATCTCCAAATATTGGTATCAATCTTTTTATCAGCTTGTCTTCTTTCAATTAGGACTGGTTTTGTATATATATTTGGAACTGATTTATCGTAGGCCTCATTAATCTGAGCTTACATACCTCAGTTTTTTGAGTGAAAAAAGCATTATTTGTGGATAATTTTGTTAATATTAAATAAAATATGAAAAAATTGCACTGTTTATCACAACTAGTATACTCTTAACCAAGATATTTGTTTTGATAAGCTTATATCTTGTAATATGATAAATCGGTTCCAAAAATAAATAGTCCTAATTGAAAGAAAAATGTTGTTTTTCTGATGTTAAACCTAGGCTATGTTGTAAATAGTTTTAAAAAGTACTTTCAGTAATGTATAGAACAATTTGTTTTAATGTGTAAAAAAATTATTTACAAGACAAAAAAAAGAAACATAGAAGAATGTTTTGTGCAAAAAATTATAAGCTGCATTAAAAAAATTAACATTGTACATAATTACTTATTTTATTTACACATGTGAATATGCAAAATAAAAATACAAAATGTACAGAAAGTACTCAGGCTCATTTACAAATAAATTACACTATAAAAATGAAAAAAAAAAATGCATACAACTTATTCATTTAATTTTGAACTTACATCACAAAAAATTACAGAAATTAGGTTGCTTCATTGACAATGTGACATTTAAAAAAGTATATTGACAAATGTATTTATATAAATTTATATATTGGGAGTTTGCAAGATTTAATGTTAAATGTATTTTTTATAGGTTAATAATCACGGTCTGCACTCAGTTTGTGATATTCATGTATTATACTGTATTTCAGAGTAAACAGTACGGATGCAACAATACAGTTAGCCCACGGTTCAATAAATACCTCAGTTTTTAAAATTTTTACCACATTTTTTGGTTTAGTTCTTTTTTTGCTATTTTTAAATGCTATTTAAAAAAAGAAGTATTTTTATGGATTGGCCATTATTTAGTGCTATGAACACATGTAATGTGTGTTTCATTCACACTGGACGCCTGAGGGCACCCTCGCGCAGAAAATCCACATATACATTATAGAAGAAATAGAACTCAGGACGCTCCAGGAAATTCCTAATATGGACAAAAACAGCCAGCTATGGCTGTAACTGAATGAAAGAAGACAGAAACGCTTTGAATGATGACATTCAAAAAGAACATTAAGATAATAAACACTGTACTGCGACAATGTTTATCTGTGTTCTTAAAACCACCTCGAGTATTTTAATAATTAAGTAACGTTATATTTATAATCCACTGCTAATCGATTTAGCCGTTATTCCAGTGTAGAATTTATTTCTGCGTCATTCTGTGATAAGAAGCCACATCAGATCAAGAGGGAAATTATTTTAAATATTTGTCTGATGTTGTGCAGTAAAAGAATGTTATAATGTTCTTTTTTGTTGTTGGACAAAAGGTTTAGTCATTACAAGGGAAGATGCTCGGCGTGTGTTGCTTTTTCAGATGCAGGCGTTTACTCATCTCAGCGCGCAGACTCACGGACACACAAACAGAGCCAGCTTGGAGAGAAATAAAACGCATGGAAATTTAAAAGCAAAACCTAAAAAAACGCTCTGATTGGTTTAACTCTTCATCTTTTTTTGTTGCTTGTTTTGAATACTGCACGTGGACAGAGGCGTCACCAAGTTTTTTGCGTAGTTTGGAGTGACAAATCGTACCAGTGTACTTTGAGGTCAAAATGCGTATCCGCTACGCAAAATGCGTACAGGTTGGCAGGTCTGTGGTAGGGTGCGAAGTGTCCATCAGATGTGCACTTCATTTTCCTGGGAAACGGAGGGCGCATTTGAATCGTGCCGCGATGACGCAATCGGCCTTGGAATGCGGTCTTCGGAGGGTGCATCCAAAGCCACTAGAAGGCAAGCCTGCAGCCATTAGCCGAAAAAGCGTAACGGCTAAAGCTAACGCTTCTGGTCTGGCAGTGCTTCTGGTCTGGCAGTACGTGGGAAAGGAGACCAGAGGCCATTTTTTTGAATAGATGTCAATGGAGGAGAGGCTTCACTATGCTGAATAAACAGCTTTTTAGAAGAAATGGCTTATCATTTAATAAATCAACAGCCTATCTGCTAATCTTTAACATGTTTTACTCTAAACAATACTTTTGGATTGAACTATTTTTAGTTTAAAACGAAAAAAAATGCTGTTTTATAAGAGAAATCACTGACTTTTTTGTGACAGGTGGGATACAGCTTATGGCACTTCTCATTCATTCCTATGGTATCCAAAACGCCGATTGAGTGTCGCACAACTCTGAATGAAATTCAGTGACGTCAAGTTTGTAATGTTTGGTTATTACGGCACACGTGATCCAAGTTAGCCGTTACGCTTTCTCCAATAGTAAGTAATACAGACCCTCTCTTTTTTTTTAAATGGATGTCAATGGAGGAGAGGCTTCACAACGCTAAATAAACAGCTTTTTAGAGGAAACGGCTTATCATTTAATGAATCAACAGCTAGTGATGGGAAACCGAGGCTTTCTGAACCGTTTGAGGCTTTCATGAAATTGTGCCTCTGAGCCTCGGTATCAATCGTCCCATCACTATCGACAGCCTGTCTGCTAATCTTCAACATGTTTTACACTAAACAATACTTTGAACAATTTTTAGAGTTTACCACGAAAAAAAATGCTGTTTTATAAGAGAAGTCACTGACTTTTTGTGACAGGTGGGATTCAGCTTAAGGCACTTCTCATTCATTCCTATGGTATCTGTAAACGACAATTGAGTGTCGCACAACTCTGATTGAAATTCAATGACGTCAAGGCTGTAATGTTATTGGTTATTAAGGGATGTGATCCAAGTTAGCCGTTACGCTTTCTCCAATAGTAAGTAATACAGACCCTCTCATCTACTTATAGTAAGACAATCTCTGGTGCTACTTCAAGTCCAGCACACCTAATAACTAAAGCGCATTAGCATCAGTGGTTCGCCCGCTCAATCGCAGGTTACTGTCATTACCTTTAGATTTCTCATTCATTTCTATGGCTGTGTTCGAAATGCCATACTATCATACTATTCTTACTATTTCTGCAGTATCCAGTATGTATGCTGTACATAGTATGCAAATCTTCTGTATGCATCGAATACCCGGTTGGCCTACTATATTTGCCAGAATCTGCTATAACTCAAGTACACTGAAATCAGTACACTCTAAAAAATGCTGGGTTGTTTCAACCCAATGTTGGGTCCAATATGAACTAACCCAACT
>NW_015537953.1:222085-224703 GCF_001515605.1 Sinocyclocheilus anshuiensis
AAAAAATGCTGGGTTGTTTCAACCCAATGTTGGGTCAAATATGGACTAACCCAACTGTTGGGTTAAAAAGTTAATTTAAAAATGTAACCAAAATTTAACCCAACAGTTGGGTTAGTTCATATTTGACCCAACATTGGGTTGAAACAACCCAGCATTTTTTAGAGTGTACAGAAGCTGTGTTCGGAATGGCATACTACCATACAACTCCTACTATATTGCAGTATGCTATGTGAATAATGTGAATAGTATATTAATTTTCTGTATGCATGGAATGCCCGGATTACCTGCCACATTTGCTGAAATTTGATGTATGCATCTGAAGACACTGCATGGGATACTAGGGATGTGCAGAACGAGGCTTTTGAAGCAGTGAGGCTTTTACAACAAACTGCGTTGATGCAAATACAAATGAAATTATTGCATTTAATATATTTTGCAATAATATATTTTTCTCGCCAATGTGAGCTGTTGACAACTGAGGACGGCGTTTACAAGCAGCAAAAATGTTTGTGGTTAAGGAAGGACTTTTATCCTTTTTGGGAACAGTGGTTGAGCCCACAGGGTGTTTTAATTTTCATTCGGTCAACAGACATTCACATGTCATTGTTTTTAATAGTAGTACTATAATAAACAACGATACACCACGTAAAAACACTACATACATATAGGCATGCTGACTGATAGAACTATAACATTGCCCTAAATGGATCGCGGGTATGGGACAGCGCAATCGATGCATTTTGTATTTGAGCCTAGTGTGACGTGCCAGTGAGGTAACAAAGCTTCGTTTTCACAGGTCACGTGACAGCCTAATTTCAAGCAATGCTCCGGAACTGTTTCGAAGCACTAGTGTGTCAAAAACTCGAAACGTGTGTCGACACTAGGTGTCGATCTACCCATCCCTACCTATAGTAATATAATCTCTGGTGCATCCTGGGGATAAAATGGCGGGTTGAACGCATGTGTTTTTACCGAGCTGCCTAGCTAATCTCCCAATTTATTCTTGAAACATACACAAGTCTCACTTACGCCTACCTAAAATAGCATTTAAACACAGTATGTGTGTTTTATGTCCTCAAAATGTGGAAATCTTCACAGCAAACTAGCCTCCCGAAGATTATCATCCCCCTGGCCTGTGGTTTGACCCCAACTTCGGTCTCAGACGATTCAGAAATGGAGGTAACGTTACAGTCTGCTCAAACAGATAAACGCCATGAATCATCACATTTCACCCCTATTCAATCAAACGCCTTGAAAAAATTAAGGCCTCACGACAAGGATATCACTAATTAGTGATGTTACATTCAACACAGAAGCTCCGAAGCTTGTATCAAAAAAACAACAAATTTCACATTATACTTGTTTGAGATTAGCAAAATCTGCGCAGAACGGATCACCGTGAGATGCATGCCGGTTAGAAAGGTGTCCAAGTTACGTCCGACTTGCTCTGATGTCATGCTGACGTGTGCCAAAAAACTCTCGCGACGGCGAGGCGGCTGTGTCGGATTGCGCAGTCGAGCGCAGTTGCTCTCCACCGACTGCACTGATCAAAAGCATGATGGGAAACGACTGGCTGACGACACAGCTTAATGCTCATTGGTTCAGACAAGCGTGATGCTGCTTTCTCTTCTAAAAGAGGAGGAGTTTAAATTTTTTATCTGATTTCATGTGATTATGTATTTAAATTATGTAAGAATGTTCCCAAACACTATGACAGTGCGATCTCTGTGTGAGATATGTGATTGTTGTCATATTTCTATAAAAATCTAAAATACATGTTTGTATTCCAGTAAAAATAAATGATAAACACACCTTTCCTATGGAATTAAATAGCAAGCACTTTGAGTGTCTTGTTCATCATGTTTATTTTCATATAAAAGCAACAGAACTAAAATTATATCATGTTTATTAGCAACACAGCACGTGAGTGTAAATAACGCGATATCCGCCTTTGATCTCATAAGGTGCGTTCGACGCAGACGGCAGTCAACGAGAGTAGCCGCTTGCAGTCGGGGGCGGAGTTGAAAACAGACAGGTCAAGCTGGACACTTTCTGCTCCCGTTAGTGACACACGCGGTGTTTGCATACTCTATCACAGATGAAGTGAATTAAATGCAATATTTGTCAAATACACAGACGTTTCAGAAACGTTTTCATGAGCAACAGAAACAGTTTTTATATACTGCTTAATACAGCACCATCTTTTCAAGAATAAAGTTAAACAATCATATACTATTTAAATACTAATAAAGTGGGGGTATATATGCTTTTATCAGTGTTGTATGATGAACGTGACTCAATATAACAGTGTGACTACAGTAAAAAAGCTTTTACTGTTCTAAAAACACAGATTTGTGGCCATTATTGGAATTGAAAAGGTTAGAATAAACCTGAAGTCAAACCAAAGACACCTTCAACATTTCACACATCATCACAGTGTATTCGCTATAGTTTAGAAAATATTAAAAATATTAATTGAGAACTCAAGAGTTAAACTGTGTCAGAACAAAGTCATTTTGATAATGTCAGATAACACTTAAGCAAAACATGGTCAGGTCAAAGTGACTGAATAATTTTAAAGGGGTCACATGATGCGATTTCAAGCTTTCCTTTCTCTT
>NW_015537953.1:227248-229763 GCF_001515605.1 Sinocyclocheilus anshuiensis
GAAACACACGTGATCGTTGTCATGCGGTGAATCTGGCCAATCGTGAAACGGCGGTGTCGTCATCAGAGCTTCTGCAGTCGCTCTGGAGAAACTGCGGCGGCTGAGTCAGCCGGCTGCTCTTGAATCGCTCTCGCGGTACTTTGATGCCACACGTGACAGTCACGTGGAGTCGGCGCCGTCTAAAGTCGGACAAAATTTCTAACCTGCATGCACTGCTTCAAGTCAGAATTTGATCGATATGCGCAGCGCTGCGTTAAGTCGAACACACCTAAAGGTATCTGTTCCACTTGGAGAGGTCAGAACTGTCCGTCTTGACTGCACTTATTTCACTCCTCCCCTCATTCGAGGCGAGGCGCATCTCAAACAAGCCTACTGAAACACTGTATCGGAGCTTGATTCGTTTTGAGAAAAGCACGTGATCTGTGACGTCCGAAGCTTCATTCGCCTGAAAACCAAGGCTGCGTTCAGCCCCGACAAAACATTGCAAAACGTTTTTTAAACGGAAATGGTGGTGCGTTGAACACCCTGTTCTGATGACACATGCTGAGAACTATGGCAGCTGAGAAGGCCATTCTTTGTATTCTTTTTGAAGAATTTTCGGAGCCTGATGAAATTGGTATAAATACGTGTTTAATACTGCAAAATACACTCGATGTTACAGTCACAGCCCTTGCCGTCCAGAATAAAAGAGAACATCCCAATCGAGTGAAGGGATTTGTGGAAACTGTGGTTCCTAATTATTGTGATCCAAAATTTGCCTCGCATTTCAGGATGAAAAGACAAACATTTCAGGTGAAGGATAATCCACTTCTTCCCAGGTAGCCAGCGCAATCGGGCCAATTGCGGCTGAGTGTCCGCTCACTCGGCTGTGTTCTGGCAGCGGCTCACCAAATGTGAGCCAGCTCTGGCCCAGTAATGGTTGCCAGATTTGGCTAGGCTTTGGATGTGCGGATTTGGCCCGATTTGCACTGAGACACGGCACATTTAGCCACATTCGGCCCGATTACGGACCATAAGGGCTGGTCTGATTTTGGCTGAGATATGGCCATGCAGACCCGGACCAGTTTAGGTTGAGTGCCGGGGGTGGGTCTCCGTTTACAATGTGGTAAATAATATGTAGCAGTGACACTTAAACTTAAACATCATATATAACGGAGTGTCTATTTACACTAAGTGCAAATAGCCCACCTTGTTGGCAGAGGCTATTTACACTAACTCCGCCCACCAGCGTGTGATTGGGATAGTCAACACTTAATAAAGACGCATGTCAAACATCAGTTTCAGTGGCGTAGATGGTAAGGCGTGTGCTTTTTGACGCGATCGACCTGAGTTCGAACTCACCTTTTGCCGAACTTTTTTTCTCCCCTTTCAAATCTCATAACACATCGGAAAGGCATTTATTTTCAATAAAAATGAAGGAAATAATCAAAAAGTTAAAAATAAAGTATCGGTAGGGTTAGGGTTAGGGTAGGTGTAGGGAGGGCTTTATTGTCCCAATAAGGTGGCATCAATTTAATAATTTAATAATTTGAATTAAAATGATAATTTACACAATACATTATTATTGCGTACTGTTTTATAATGTACTACAATACAGAGGTGCAGATAATTGCTACTATTTGCAATAAGTAGGGGGGGGGGAACACATATGGATGTTATGGGGTAATTCATGGGGTAGTAGGTGGGGATGCCATGAAAAGAAATGGTGTAAGGCAAACCCTTAATCATTGTAAAGGTGACATTTAGTTGACATGCATTAGGGTTGTGACGGTGAGTAAATTTTCCCACCGGGTAATCGACGTGTGACAACACCGGTAATACCGGTATCACCGTGGGGGCGTTCCCTCTTTTCCTCGCTTTCCTTCTCTTTTAAATAGCCTGCGCATTTTACTTTCACTTTCAAATAGTGGCAATTCTGCGTAAAGCAATTGTTCGTTTTTAGTTCGTTTGAATTTTCCCTCTTTTCCTGCTTTCCTTCGCTTTTAAATAGCTTGTTTCGAATTAGCGGCAGTTCAGCTGAATGCAACAACAAAATACAACGTCAAACTCACTTTAGCCTATATATAAAACATAGAACTTTTATTAACAAAACAAATAAAAATGCACCATCAGGCGCTTTTGCATTTCGTTTCGAAACTAAATCATCCGCTCTCCTGGTGTCTGTCTCACCTCACTCTTCTTGTCACTGAGCTCGACTCACTCTCCTCACTGCATAAATGAAATCTGATCTGTGACTAAAAAAACTAAATGATTTTTATTACTATATAAAAAATCAAAACGACGGTGGGGGTCGGTGCCGCAGTGGGCAAGTGACATTGCGTCATACAGAATTACAACTTCTAAAATGTGTATTAAAGACTCCATTTCTATATATATATATATATATATATTAATTTAGCGAACAAGACTAGTACCGGCTAGGTGTCGGCATGATTGTGTCCCAGTGTCGGCTCAGTTTCAGTACCCAGACTCGGGCCAGTACTGGCTAAGTGTACCATTTTGTTTGGTGTGATTT
>NW_015537953.1:229773-239295 GCF_001515605.1 Sinocyclocheilus anshuiensis
GCGGCCCAATGCCGGTGGTGTTGTCTCAGTTTTAGTACCCAGACTCAGGCGAGAACCGGCTAAGTGTTTCAATTCTTGTCGGCGTGATTGTGGCCCAATGCCGGCAGTTTTGGCAGCCAGACTCGGGCCAGTGTATTTGGGCCGATACTGGGGCGTCATTCATCCCATGGCCATGCCGAGTCTGGCAACCGCAGCCGGGCCGAGTTATTTCTTCCGGCCTGCTGGGTCTGGGCCATTATCAGGCCAAATCGTTTTGGCTACCTAGGTTACCTCCGAGACTGTGTTATGATCTATATGACCTTATTATTTTTATTGTGAGTATTAGGCTTATCATTATTGCTGATCACTGTTGTTGTGCTATGATATTGTAATATTTACCATTATATTACAACTTCTAAAATGTGTATTAAAGACTCCATTTCTATATATATATATATATATATATTAATTTAGCGAACAAGACTAGTACCGGCTAGGTGTCGGCATGATTGTGTCCCAGTGTCGGCTCAGTTTCAGTACCCAGACTCGGGCCAGTACTGGCTAAGTGTACCATTTTGTTTGGTGTGATTGTGGCCCAATGCCTGTGGTGTTGGCTCAGTTTCAGTACCCAGATTTGGGCCAGTACTGGCTAAGTGTACCATTTCTCATCGATGTGATTGTGGCCCAATGCCGGTGGTGTCGACTTAGTTTTAGTACCCAGACTCGGGCCAGTACCGGTTAAGTGTTACAATTCTTGTCGGCGTGATTGTGGCCCAATGCCGGCAGTTTTGGCAGCCAGACTCGGGCCAGTGTATTTGGGCCGATACTGGGGCGTCATTCATCCCATGGCCATGCCGAGTCTGGCAACCGCAGCCGGGCCGAGTTATTTCTTCCGGCCTGCTGGGTCTGGGCCATTATCAGGCCAAATCGTTTTGGCTACCTAGGTTACCTCCGAGACTGTGTTATGATCTATATGACCTTATTATTTTTATTGTGAGTATTAGGCTTATCATTATTGCTGATCACTGTTGTTGTGCTATGATATTGTAATATTTACCAATATATAATCAGAGGAGTATAGAAAAGTTTATGAAAATGTCACTCCACAATACAATAGCAAAATATATGAATATGTATAGTATTTTTATTTTACATTAATCAGTGTCTAGCACACCTTCCTAAGGAAAGGATATGGACCAGAAGACATTGCAATTGACCATTCGCAAAGAGCTTGATTGACAGGCGATCTGAACTATCAGAACGCGAATCTTATATCCGACAGCTACGGCCTGTCTCCTTAGAAATCCATGTTAAAACGGGGTAAAAAAGATTGACTGGATTGAAAATGTTTCAATATAACTTAATATAAAAATGTGCTGAGGGTTAAAGGGTTAGTTCAACCAAAAATGAAAATTAGCCCACGAATTACTCAAGGCATCCTAGGTGTATATGACTTCCTTCTTTCAGACGAATCCAATCGGAGTTATATTAAAAATTGTCTTTGATCTTTCAAGCTGTTTAATGGCAGTCAGTGGGTGTTGCAGTGCATCAGTCCAAAAGAGGTGAAATAAAGCGCATCCATCCATAATAAAAAGTGCCTCACACGGCTCCGGGGGGTGAACAAAGGCCTCCTGTAGCGAATCGATGTGTTTTTGTAAGAAACAATATCCATATTTTAAACTTAATAATCAATTTAATCTAGCTTGCGTTCACTGTTGTACATGGAAGCAGCTGTGGGTGGATGACGTAAGATGTCGGCGTTTTTAAGCTATGCTGTTGTTGACTGCCACAGTAACGGTAATAAGCTAAGGAATTCCTTTAAAGCAGGCCGTACCCAGCTATGAGGTCAACGAGGACCGGACCTCTGTAAATTTTTCATGTTCAAAAATAATATTTGTTCTCTGAATGACAAATTTGCTGTTAAACTCTGCTGTTAAATGTCTGAATGACATGTATTATTCAGTTTAGACAGTTTGCAAGAATGTTTAGCGCCCGTGAAAATGGTATGAAATGGTATGAAAATGATCGCTGCCAGATGCTGCAGAAGTGAATGTGAACGAGGCTTGAGTGAGGGTGTGGACGCAGCTTCTGTGTTGCCAGATCCAGCTATTATAAGCGTTTTTGGGATTTGTATTTTTCACTTAATTTAACACTTTAGACAGTTAATAAAGTAGGAAGTTGCAGTTTTGGGTTAGCGATATCTTTATCTTATCTTATTTTGCAAAAGATTTTAAAAAAATTCGGTTTATTTATGGTCATGGCAACAGTAACTAAGGAGTGCGGGTCTTTGCGAACAGTCAATTACTAAATGATATTTAGACAGACTTAACCTTTTCACTGGAGAGTTTAAAATATTCTAGCTGTCCCCCCAGAGTGAGTTTTTTTTAAGGCGACCATTATTTTAGAACGTTTCCCCTTATGTTTCCATGGCAACGCGTCATGCTTTTTACGTGACACACCGCAGCCACGAAAACCATAGATATATATACGTAGATGCCTCATTAGTGACTGTTTCTATGGGCCGCAATACGTAAGCCATCCGCCATTTTTGGAATGGTCTGCGAGCCTTTGAGCGTGTTGACTGTGTGCATCTACAACAGCAGGTTATACACTTGTATATCTTTGAATATTCATTGATTATTATGGTGAATGATGTCAAGTTGACCGTTTCAAGATGGCAGATGCGTCAACGTATCCGGAGCGGTCGAATAGGGCATCTATACATATCTATGACGAAAACACTGTATGACAGCCCTGTTGAAAAAACCAGCATATGCTGGTTAGGTATGTTTTGACGCTGGGATGCTGGTTTAAGCTGGTCCTTTGCTGGTTTATGCTGGTCCTTTTGCTAGTTTATGCTGGTCATCAGCATAAACCAGCAAAGGACCAGCATAAACCAGCAAAAGGACCAGCATAAACCAGCAAAGGACCAGCTTAAACCAGCATCCCAGCGTCAAAACATACCTAACCAGCATATGCTGTTTTTTTCAACAGGGAGATGGATCGCTTTTATTTAGTTTTTCCTTTTTTATTCAAAATGTTCACACACTTGCTTACCATGTCATCAACTATCTGATATTTCGATTCACAAATACATGTAAGTGTGTGTTGTGTCGTTTAAAAACTGTCATAATTGAGCTTGATCGTGATCTATAACTTGAGACAGGCGCCGCCATGTTTGTTTGCACTGCAGTTCAGAGAGCCCTGTCAGTCGGATTTACAGCACGTGAATTCATCAATTTCTCCCAAAATACATGCAAGTAAGTGGCTGGTGAACTGGGTGAAGAATAGAGTAAACTTTATAGTTACTTAAACTATGTCTATCTGATATTAATAAAATACGTCACCAAATTATATTTGAATGGATTGTTATTGCTGCTTCCATAGACATCCGTGTGTATTTTACAGACTTTCAATGTATTGTTTTACTAGTACTTATGTGTATTTAACTGTCTGAAACCAAGGCCGACCTCACATATACTGCCATTCAAAAGTTTGGGATCAGTAAGTTTTTTAATGTTTTTAAAAGAATATTCATTGATTATTATGGTGAATGATGTCAAGTTGACCGTTTCAAGATGGCAGATGCGTCAACGTATCCGGAGCGGTCGAATAGGGCATCTATACATATCTATGACGAAAACACTGTATGACAGCCCTGTTGAAAAAACCAGCATATGCTGGTTAGGTATGTTTATTTTACAGACTTTCAATGTATTGTTTTACTAGTACTTATGTGTATTTAACTGTCTGAAACCAAGGCCGACCTCACATATACTGCCATTCAAAAGTTTGGGATCAGTAAGTTTTTTAATGTTTTTAAAAGAAGTTTCGTTCATCAAGGCTGAATTTATTTGATCAAAAATACAGAAAAAAACGTTGTTTTGTGAAATATTATTGCAATTTAAAATAACAGTTTTATATTCTAATATACTTTAAAATATAATTTATTCATGTGAAACAAAGCTGAATTTTCAGCATTATTACTCCGATTACTTCCATTATTACTATGCTGATTTTTGATTTATTAATGTTGGAAACAGTTGTGCTGCTTCATATTTATTTTGGGACCTGTGATACTTTTTTTTCAGGATTCATTGATAAATAAGAAGTTAAAAAGACAACAGTGTTTATTTTTTAAGACAACAGTGTTTAGTGTTTAACAGTGTTTATTTAAAAAATGTTGTGTTACAGTATACACTACAATTCAAAAGTCTGGTGTCAGTAAATTGTTTCTTCTTTTTTAAAAAAAAAAAGAAATGAATACTTTTATTCAGCAAGGATGTGTTAAATGGATAAAAAGTTATAGTAAAGACGTATATTGTTAGAAAAGATTACTATTTTGAATAAATGCTATTCTTTTTATCCTTTTATTCATCGTCAAAAAAAAAAAAAGAAGTATTACAGGTTCCAAAAAATATTAAGCACAACATTTTCAATACTGTTAATAAATCAGCATATTATTTAGAATGATTTCTGAAAGATCTTGTGACACTGAAGACTGGAGTAATGATGCTGAAAATTAGAGAGCAGCGTATTAAGATATATAAACAACATTAATGTTCACATTATTGGTTATGAAGAAGCCATTTCCTAAAACGATGCTTAAAGGAGTTAAATGATGTACATTCTCTAACTGATTGTGGTATTGAATTCCACTGATGTGATGCTCTGAATTAAAAAAATAAGGCAGGGATGCCCATTGTCCCCTCTTTTATTTATTTTAGCTGTAGTAGATATGCTGTCCACTCAATACCATAAAATACAAAAAGCCAATGGTATCTTGAATAGCTGGTTACAGAGAGATATATACATTTTCGGGAGAATTCTTCTATCTAAAGTTGAATATCTATCTGATTTATCCAGCTCTTGCTTTAGCTCCTTCTTCAGTTATTATAAAAACAAGCAATCAAAACATTTATGACTTTATTTGGAGGCACAAAACTCATTATATTAGAAAATCTGATATGATCAAAGGGTAAGAATAAGGTGGTCTGAATATAATTGAATTTGAGAGTATGAATACTTTGTTAAAACTTAAGTGGCTTCAAATGTTTTAGGTAATACTGAGACCTTTTGGTATGCAGTGCCTTCAGCTTTGTTTCGTAAAATGGGTGGTATCCGCTTCCTTCTCAAATGTGACTTTGATTTAACCAAACTTCCAGTGAAGCTATCAGCATTAGGGCTGGGTTTTGACACAAATTTCACGATTCGATTCGATTCTCATTTACGAGCTTGTGATTCAATTTGATTTGATTCAATATCGATTATTGTGGATATACACTGAACAAAATTATAAACGCAACACTTTTGTTTTTGCCCCCATTTTTCATGAGCTGAACTCAAAGATCTAAGACTTTTTCTATGTACACAAAAGGCCTATTTCTCTCAAATATTGTTCACAAATCTGTCTAAATCTGTGTTAGTGAGCACTTCTCCTTTGCCGAGTTAATCCATCCACCTCACAGGTGTGGCATATCAAGATGCTGATTAGACAGCATGATTATTGCACAGGTGTGCCTTAGGCTGGTCACAATAAAAGGCCACTCTAAAATGTGCAGTTTTATCACACAGCACAATGCCACAGATGTCGCAAGTTTTGAGGGAGCGTGCAGTTGGCATGCTGACTGCAGGAATGTCCACCAGAGCTGTTGCCCGTGAATTTAATGTTGATTTCTCGACCATAAGCCGTCTCCAAAAGCGTTTCAGAGAATTTGGCAGTACATCCAACCGGCCTCACAACCGCAGACCACGTGTAACCACACCAGCCCAGGACCTCCACATCCAGCATCTTCACCTCCAACATCGTCTGAGACCAGCCACAGGGAAGCTCATCTGCATGCTTGTCGTCCTCATCGGGGTCTCGACTTGACTGCAGTTCATCATCGTAACAGACTTATGTGGGCAAATGCTCACATTCGATGGTGTCTGGCACTTTGGAGAGGCGTTTATAATTTTGTTCAGTGTATATCTGGTACACATGCAAAAAGAACAGCCTATCTACAATTTCCTATTCTCCCCAACGTAAAAGAAATACAATAAAAAAATTTAAATGAGATACAGTATATACCTCCAATAAATGTCTACATTCAAAATTTAATTTTGAAAATGAGCCTTGTTTTTTATGCAAACATTTAGTTGAAGATACAGAACATATTTTTTTTTACATGTAGTTTGTCTCAGTCTTTTTGGAAAGCATTGCAGGACTGGATGGTAGAGAAGGGTGTGGTTGCTGATGATTTCATTCTAACCTTACAAGATGTAATGTACAGAATAACCAAAGAGTGCTCTGTTTTGTATGATTTGATTAATAATATTATATTATTAGCAACATACTTTATACTTAAATGTAGATTTTTAAATCCCCTCCTTTGTTTATTGTATTTAAAATTGATCTAAAATACTTCTCAGATGCCCTTAGTAAAATGAAAAATCCATAAGCAGTAAAACTGTTTAATTTGTTTATATTATATAGTTTGTTGTAATTATATATTTTTTTATTATTTTTTTATTTTATTTATTTGTATATTTTATGTTTCTTGGAATGTTTTGTTATATGTTTTGTCTGGAGCTTATTATGACTGTGTTGTGTTGAGCCTTCCATACCAGATTATTTTTTGTATACTAATTAATGCCAGCTTGTTGTTTTCAGGTTTTGTACTTAATAAAAGAAAAAAAAAAAGAAAACGAGGGTGCATCCTGAATTGGGACAGCTTACGTCGTGATGCTGTGACACAATCGCACTTCAAATGCGCACTTCGAAATCCGTGCACTTCACATTGGGACACAGCTTTAGTCTCTGGTCTAGTTTTGTGCGCTACCCAGGCTCTTTGGTAATACATGCCTCTACCTGCAAAACTAAAAACTCAAAAAAAAAAAAGTACCTATATGCACAAATCGCTGCAGTTTCCAGTTGAAACAGACACTAGAGGCAGTAAAACTACAACAACTTTTATTCCTTTTCACATAAAGTATGATTTACCGCTTCAATATGTACCTGAACAGCGTATTAAAAACACAGCAATACGTGCCTGTACAAACATAATACAAATGTAGCCATAGTCACGTAAGTAGCACGCGTTATAGTGCCACTGACTGGACATTTCACTTTGAAACTGCCGCAAAACATGCAGTAAGGTACGTACTATCTCTATTGCAGAAACGTTGCCACAAGCACATATTTTATAATTTTATCAGTTTTGTCAGGTCAGTGTTTCATGTTCAAGTGCTCCTGTTCATGTCATGGTTTAGTTCTTTTTATATTGCTATTCTGTTTATTAGTAGAACTGCATTTGGATTCTCAGGTGTAATTTCACACGGATCTATGATAAAGACAAACTACAACTGATCAAAGTTCAAAACATTTTGTGACCAGAGTGATTCAAGAGAATCATTAGGAAAAGAATGACTCACTAAGACATTTAAATGTCTAAAAATTCTTAAGAAAACATATGAGGACCCTAGTGAAAAATAAATATACTTAATTGTATTTACTAATTATATTTATTGCATGATAAGTATACTAAAAATAGATTGACATGTCTATACTAACTGAAAATACACTCTAAATGTAGTTCTCTGAGCACGAAAAAAAAAAAAAAACTTTAAAGGAGACATACTATGCCCCTTTTTACAATATGTAATATAAGTCTCTGGTGTCCCCAGAATGTGTCTGTGAAGTTCCAGCTCAAAATACTCCACAGATCATTTATTATATCATTTTGAAAATGCCTATTTTGAGTGGAAGCAGAAACACGCTGTTTTTCGGGCCTGTCTCTTTAAATGCAAATGAGCTGCTGCTCCCCACCCCCTTTTCCAGAATAGAGCTGCGCCATTACAGCTCAGACCTGCTAAAAACATCTGTTTTGCTTCTTATTATCATGTTTATTGCACTGAAATCATGCGTTTTAAACCATATGAGTTTAATCTTCTGATATACGGTTTTCTGAGTACACACATCCGAAGCACACTGACAGAAAGCGGCTGTCACAGCATGCGAGTACTAAACTAAGTTCTCAATCACACACACGTTTACATTAAAAACACACACGAGTTACAAAAACAGTCGGTTATGTCTGTGAATGTAAACTGTTGGGGAAATAAATCTTATTTTAGATCTGTGGGGCAGCAGCAATATACAGTAAATAAATCAATAAATCCACTGCTCTGTTGTCTCCTCTGAGGCTGGGACTCTAAATAGTGTTTTGTGCTCGTCTGTGCAGCCAAAGACAGAACAGTTAGCATGTTTTGCTCAAACTTTCGCCATGGCATTAGAGCTGGTACACCGCTGTCGCTTGCGAAATCAAAATGATGGCTCCGTGGGTGGAAACTTACAGATTAAGTGGCACTAATATTATAATGAGATCCCTTTGCCACGTCACCAAGGGAGCGAAATCAGCCTATATTATATATATAATGTCAAATAACTTCAGAGACGTTAACTACATGAAAAGTAACAATGTAAAATGTATTCAAATAATTTCAATTCATGCGTCATATTTAAATCCGCTGCGAGACCGTCAAACTGCCAAATCATTTTATTGCGTTTTACATAATACACTTGTGCACTGCATTGAGAGCTGAAGCGCGCAGAGACAACGGGCAGAGAAATGTTACGGATGGTTTTACTCCATCTGCGTTCACTGAAACTAATGTTATGGCAGTTTATGCAATTGTTTCCTGCAGCGTTAATGACAGATCATGTCAGGTAAAAGGGAAGCAAAACATTCTGCAGATGATATTTAATGTTGTGTCCACTAACAGCTTCAGGTTTAACGTACTTTCGTGTTCTCAGGCCATTTCAGGTTTATTTTCATGCACCGCTTACTGTGCCTATAATAAGACTACTCAGAAATTCACAGTCTTTAAATACATATAAATTGTGCTTTCATCGATGGAAAATGTCTGTGTACTTATATTAGTACTTGTAACAACAGTATAAAAAGAACACGAAGCAACCGCAGTTCTGCACAGTGTGTGTCTGCTTTGGTGGCGCAACTGATAAAGCGGGTGCGCTTGTGTCGTTGCGACCCGGGTTTGAATCCAGTCTGTAATGCTTCCTACATTCAATGTTCAAATGTCTGTCCCCAGTGTGTTACTGATGGTCTCTGGGTAAGTGAGTTGCCTGGTATGCTGGGAATGTTAGTAGGCCTAAACGATGAATTGTAAAGCTGTGCCATAATTTATAAAGATTAATTAATTGCATTAGAAGCACACAATAATGATGCTATTAGCACACTTCAAGTTTACTTTGAATGCCATTGCAATGCGTTTTAAAAGTTACTAAAAGTAAAGGATAGTATGACCTCAGTTTGTTATTAGTATAATATTAAGGCACATTTAACACTCTTAAAGTGTACAGGTGCATCTCAATAAATTAGTATGTCGTGGAAAAGTTCATTTATTTCAGTAATTCAACTCAAATTGTGAAACTCGTGTATTAAATAAATTCAATGCACACAGACTGAAGTAGTTTAAGTCTTTGGTTCTTTTAATTGTGATGATTTTGGCTCACATTTAACAAAAACCCACCAATTCACTATC
>NW_015537953.1:239694-241481 GCF_001515605.1 Sinocyclocheilus anshuiensis
GAGTTATATTAAAAATTGTCTTTGATCTTTCTAGCTGTTTAATGCCACTCAGCGGGTGTTGCATTGCTTCAGTCCAAAAGAACTTAAATAAAAATCGCCCATCCATAAAAAAAGTGTCTCACATGGCTCCGGGGGGTGAACAAAGGCCTTCTGTAGCGAATCGATGTGTTTTTTGCCGCTCAGAAGTGACGCACGCGGAAACGCAGGGGAGAGTTCAAAACAAAACAACGGTCAAGAATTAGAAGTAGAATTAGAAGTACAAAACGAGGATTTGTAAAGAAGAATGTCAGAGGATTTCGATATAAGCCAAGAGGAGACTGGTTTTCCTTTGCTAAAGTAAGGAAACTGTGCTTCCTTTGATCCTGTAAACAAACGTTGGTTTTCACGAGACTCACCGGCGCATGCGCAGTGCTGACCTCATACGTCATGCTCCCGGAACTGTTTCTGTGTACAACTGTTGGCGCAAGCTACATTAAAGTAGCTACATTAAAGTGATTATTACGTTTTGAATATGGATATTTTTCTTACAAAAACGCATCGATTCACTACAGAAGGCCTTTGTTCACCCCCGGGAGCCATGTGAGACACTTTTTTTTTATGGATGGGCGATTTTTATTTAAGTTCTTTTGGACTGAAGCAAGGCAACACCCGCTGAGTGGCATTAAACAGCTTGAAAGATCAACTGGATTCGTCTGAAAGAAGAAAGTTATATACACCTAGGATGCCTCGGGGGTGAGTAAAACGCAGCCTAATTTTCATTTTTGGGTGAACTAACCCTTTAAGTACACTTGAAATAGTTCCACTTTAGCACAAACAAGTGTATTTATTACAACTTTAGTTGAACCTAAGCACTGCTTTGGCACAACTAAAATGCATTTAGTACAAAATTAGTTGTTCCAATTTAACAGACTTTAAGTAGGTATACCAATTTATAGTGTTCCACAAATACATGTAGTTATACTAAAATACATATGAATGAATTGTGCTTAAGTATACTATTTTTTTCACCAGGGGAGAGAGACTGGGTGTCATCATCTCTGTGTTATTTTGCAATTTCACTGAGGATTATCGTGACCGTTTAAAAAAAAAATCACTCAACCCTCCTCCCATTGGCTTCAAGCAGGTGAAAAGACTTCTTTATAGGAGGGAAAGTTTAACACAATGGCACTAAAACAGTAATTTGCTTTTGATTCTATAGAGAGTAGAGCCCATCTGATTGGACAAAAATTTTTGTAGCACAGGATAAATCAGTATTTCTCTGAATTTCTAATAAGGGAACAAATCAGTTTTAAAAGCAGATAACAGCTAAAACTGATAATCTCACTGGGTCTTCAAAGCAAATGAATGTTGTAGTTATTGTCGTCAGTACCACAAAATTGTCCGGGGAATTGACATTGTACCTCTTGATCTAAATATCTATATCTTTTGATTTTCGCCTACATGATTGGTGTTTTATTATCTGTAGGATGTTTTAAAATACTCATCTTCAAGAGGTAGATTAAGACATTTTGGCTTTTCTGTGAGAAACCAATTTTAAAATTGGCTTGAGCTATCATTGTGCATTTATATATATATATATATATATATATATATATACAGGGTATGTATATGTATATATATACAGTGGGTACGGAAAGTATTCAGAACCCCTTCAATTTTTCACTCTTTGTTATATTGCAGCCATTTGCTAAAATCATTTAAGTTAATTTTTTTTCCTCATTAATGTACACACAGCACCCCATATTGACAGAAAAACACAGAATCGTTGACATTTTTGCAGATTTATT
>NW_015537953.1:241523-260733 GCF_001515605.1 Sinocyclocheilus anshuiensis
TAAATGATTTTAGCAAATGGCTGCAATATAACAAAGAGTGAAAAATTGAAGGGGGTCTGAATACTTTCCGTACCCACTGTATATATATATGTATGTATATATGTATGTTTGTGTGTGTGTGTGTTTGATTGGATAATTAAAAAGTTGTATCACGACATTCAATGGAATTAAAGGCAAATTGTCAATAAGCTGTAACATACCAGTGCAGGTCTGTATGTCTGTCCATTGGCGTTTGGAATCACAGGTGATTTGTACAGGCTGCTCTGGTTCAAATCCAGGACTACATTTATATTCTATTGTTGAATTGATTCTGTAGTTTGGTCTCTGACCTTCTACAATCTCTGCATTTGGGATGTAAGGTGCTGCACACATTGCTATAAAACAAACATCCATCATACTAGTTAGAATTCATCAGAGCACAGATATATAATAATTTGATTTCAAATAAAATAAAATAATTTAATTAATTAATTAATTAATATCACAACATTCAATGGAATTAAGAGGCAAAATGTTGAACCACTGTAACACACCAGTGCAGGTCTGCATGTCTGTCCATTGGCGTTGGGAATCACATGTGATTTGTACAGGCTGCTCTGGTTTGAAGGGGGTCTGAATACTTTCCGTACCCACTGTATAATAATTTGATTTCAAATAAAATTATTAAATTAATCAATTAATTAATTAATATCACAACATTCAATGGAATTAAGAGGCAAAATGTTGAACAACTGTAACACACCAGTGCAGGTCTGTATGTCTGTCCATTGGCGTTGGGAATCACATGTGATTTGTACAGGCTGCTCTGGTTCAAATCCAGGACTACATTTATATTCTATTGTTGAATTGATTCTGTAGTTTGGTCTCTGACCTTCTACAATCTCTGCATTTGGGATGTAAGGTGCTGCACACATTGCTATAAAACAAACATCCATCATACTAGTTAGAATTCATCAGAGCACAGATATATAATAATTTGATTTCAAATAAAATAAAATAATTTAATTAATTAATTAATTAATATCACAACATTCAATGGAATTAAGAGGCAAAATGTTGAACCACTGTAACACACCAGTGCAGGTCTGCATGTCTGTCCATTGGCGTTGGGAATCACATGTGATTTGTACAGGCTGCTCTGGTTCAAATCCAGGACTACATTTATATTCTATTGTTGAATTGATTCTGTAGTTTGGTCTCTGACCTTCTACAATCTCTGCATTTGGGATGTAAGGTGCTGCACACATTGCTATAAAACAAACATCCATCATACTAGTTAGAATTCATCAGAGCACAGATATATAATAATTTGATTTCAAATAAAATAAAAAAATTAAATTAATTAATTAATTAATTAATTAATATCACAACATTCAATGGAATTAAGAGGCAAAATGTTGAACCACTGTAACACACCAGTGCAGGTCTGTATGTCTGTCCATTGGCGTTGGGAATCACATGTGATTTGTACAGGCTGCTCTGGTTCAAATCCAGTGCTACATTTATATTCTATTGTTGAATTGATTTTGTAGTTTGATCCCTGTTTTCCCACAATCTCTGCATTTGGGATGTAAGGTGCTGCACACATTTTTTCTGTAAAACAAACATCCATCATACTAGTTAGAATTTATCAGAGCACAGATATATAATAATTTGATTGGAAATAAAAAAAATAAAAATAACAAATTAATTAAACAACCAATCAATCAATCAATTAATTAATTTCACAACATTCAATGGAATTAAGAGGCAAAATGTTGAACAACTGTAACACACCAGTACAGGTCTGTATGTCTGTCCATTGGCGTTGAGAATCACATGTGATTTTTACAGGCTTCTCTGGTTCAAATCCAGTGCTACATTTATATTCTATTGTTGAATTGATTCTGTAGTGTGATCCCTGTTTTCCCACAATCTCTGCATTTGGGATGTTAGGTGCTTCACACATTATTTCTGTAAAACAAACATCCATCAAACTAGTTATAATTCATCAGTGCACAGAATATATAATAATTTGATTGAAAATAAAATAATTTAAAACAAAATAATGCAATAAATAAAGAAACAAACAAATAAATAAATAAATTAATTCATATCACAACATTCAATGGAATTAGGAGACAAAATGTTGATCTACTTTA
Source organism: Sinocyclocheilus anshuiensis (assembly GCF_001515605.1). Taxonomy (NCBI): domain Eukaryota; kingdom Metazoa; phylum Chordata; class Actinopteri; order Cypriniformes; family Cyprinidae; genus Sinocyclocheilus; species Sinocyclocheilus anshuiensis. Next base: position 243,665 of record NW_015537953.1, read on the forward strand.
CCATACCAGTGCATTGCCGTATGTATGTCCATTGGCGTTGGGAATCACAGGTGATTTGTACAGGCTGCACTGGTTTAAATCCAAGACTACATTTATATTCTATTGTTGAATTGATTCTGTAGTTTGGTCTCTGACCTTCCACAATCTCTGCATTTGGGATGTTAGGTGCTTCACACATTTTTTCTGTAAAACAAACATCCATTATACTAGTTAGAATTCATCAGAGCACAGATATATAATAATTTGATTGGAAGTAAAATAAATAAATAACACAACATTCAATGGAAATTAGAGACAAAATGTTGATCCACTGTATCATACCAGTGCATTGCTGTATGTTTGTCCATTGGCCCTGGAAATCACAGGTAATTGGTACATGCTGCTCTGGTTCAAATCCAGGACTACATTTATATTCTATTCTTGATTTGATTCTGTAGTTTGGTCTCTGACCTTCCACAATCTCTGCATTTGGGATGTTAGGTGCTTCACACATTATTTCTATAAAACAAACATCTGATTAGAATTCATATTATATGAAGAATCATTTGCACAAATTGTAACATTTAATGGCTGAACACACCAGCACACAGTGGTTTTGGTGTCCATCCGTCTCGTGTACATGTGGCCTCTTTTGCTGTTTCACGATATCCAAACTTACAACTGTAAGATCTTTTTGCTCCCAGTTTCATATCTCCCCTCAAGTAACTGTATGGTCTAGACAAATACCGGTCATGTGGAACTTCACATCTAATCTCTGAAACAAGATTAACATGGTTTTAATAACAGGTAATGAGTTCTTCACCAAATCCAGAAGTGTTTCTCTGTCATCTTGCCTTGACAAACAGTCCTCCTATCGTCCCATTCTCCATTATATTGGCATGTAAATGTTTTGCTGGTTTCTTTTGTAAAAGAGAACCAGTAATTTTTAGAGCAGGTGATCTCCACACTTTGTCCAGCTCTGAAAATAGTTTTCCCCTCTGGGTTGATCTTTTCTACTCCATATGTGGTTGACTGAAGCTCACAAGTTACTTCTGTTTAAGACATAATTATGCAGAACTAATGGTAAGAAGAGATGAAGCATGGAAAACATTGAAACTATTATTGTAAATGCTTTGTCTTAAGCAGGAGACAAATCGATCAAAAAAAAAAAAAAAAACCTTGCAATGAATGCAGTACAGGTTTTTGTCCCAGTACAGTATTAGAGACATATATTCTGTTTAGAGAGCTGTCAGATATACAGTATTTGCTAAACTGATATCTGAAAATTTAGCTAGCATGACAATTAGCTAGTTTCAAATGTCTGTATCCCCCTCCCTTTAAGTTATTTTTCTTCCTTGACAATCCAAATCATAAAACAATCAGAGTACTTTGATCTAATCATTTGAATTGATTATCACAAAGTAGTTATTAGCTAATTTTGGAGTTACCAAATAATAATAATAAAGCTTAGCTGTGTCACACTTTGCATGTGAATTCTAATGCCTCATTTTCCTCCATTAAGAAAAAAAATCTCTACCATTAAAATCTGGAAATCAACATCAATTGGACACTTCCTACAGAATGATAAGACGACAAGTAAATAATTTATTTCCATTTTCTCAAGTTATCTATAAATATGGTGTTGACTGACTCCACCTTGAAGTTAAAAATACAAATTAAAGTAAGATTAAACAAATATATTTATCTTAACTTAGGCCTAATTTGTAGTTTTGTTTTTGAATTTTCAAATTTAGATGCAAGTTTAATGGAAGTTTAATCTATTTTTAGTTTCAGTTACTGTGTGACCCCTTTTGGTTCGCATTGTGAAAGATTAATAAAAGTATTTGAGTATAACTTCCTATCTGAATTATGTAACAGTGGTGGATTACCATCACATTCTGGGTTCAGAGTCCAGCCAAATTTAGCACATCTGGGGTTTCCCTCTCTGGGCTTGAACCCTGGATTGCATCTGTATTTTAATATGGCATCTTTCTGGTATTCTGGCATTTGCTCAACAGCATATCCATTTGATATGACAGGTGTTGTGCATGTTATATCTGTATGAAAAGTGAGAGAAACAAGAATAATTCAACTGGTGCTTTAAATAAAGCACAGAAATCTGTGATCATTGATACAGATAAACAGAAAAATAAACAATAGACTGAACCTTTGCATGTTGGAACAACGTCACTCCATTCTCCCGTCTCTTCACAGTGAATGTCACTACTTCCGTCTATCTTTTTGCCAGAAGATACACACTCAAAGTGAATAACATTGCCATAACTTCCCTCCTCTGTGTTGCCTGATGCAGTTACATCCCGGTCTGTACGAATAGCTGGACATTTTACAGCTAGACAATATATGAATATGAAAATAAATAAATAAACCAACAAACCATTCACATAAAAATAAATCAATCAATATAATTCTCTTCTAGCTTACGAGTCACTCTTCTATGACAGAAAGAAATTAAATGAGAATAAATAAAAAGGAAAAACAGTGACTTTCATGGAATCGTACCCTCACAGACAGGAACAGTATTGTCCCATCCTTGAGCTCTGCACGTACGCTGATTGATTCTGCTTGCCATTTCATATCTGTGAACACAATGTTTTTACAAGTACAGGAGTTTCAAACTGATGACGATAGTATACATTTCCTACAATAAAAAAGAGAATAAAAAAAGCATAAAGCACTTTTACCCTTTCTTACAAGTATACACCAATGTTGCTCCAAAAACGAACTCCGTCCCCGCTGCAAGTTCAAAATTACCATTTGGTATGTCGCCTGGATTACTACATTTCTTCTCTGCAGAAATCAAACAAGTTTTGCTTTCCATGATAACAGTGATTTAATAACCCAAACAATTATGCGGCCATTGTATTGATAATTCTCTTACTTGCACATGGCCGCTCAATGGATTTCTTCCATTCTCCTTTTTCACACTTTAATCTATACAAGCCGATATAACCTATCATGCAGTTCACTCTCACTGTTTCACCATCAGCGTATGAAGCTTTCTCAGCTAGCTCTGTGTTTTCATATTTAATGTCCTCTCGATGACATTCTGAGAAGAACAAACACAAAGACGTAACTGTTTGTATATTAAATTCTGAAGTAAATGCACAACTATTCAACACTCTCTAAAACTACATAAGTTCAGATAAATGTTTTGGGAACTGCATATAATATAACATTTACATTAAAAGTCAGTAAAATCTAAATAAAAAAGACATTTAAATAAATAACAACAACAACAGCAACAACAAATCACTTGCCTTGACATCGGGAACAATTTAAGAAAAACAACCAAAAGCTGAAGATGAGGAGTTTTACAGGAACTCTCATTTTGAGCTCAGTTCACAAGTACTGTACCTTTTTTTTTGGTCTGCCTCTGAAACTCTTGCCTGCTTGGGGATCAACAAGTTAATAATTTACCTGTGACAAAAAGACGACTTTCTTACACCAGACCTCTCTGTGCACAAGCAATATATCCTGTTAAAAATAAATCATTAAATAATAAATAAATTGTATCTGATGCAGCAACTCATGTTTGTCCTTTGGACACACCAAAAAATAACCTTAGAGAAGTCAAACATCTTGAGTCAAATGTATGTAACATACTGTATGAACAGGAAGCAAAGGGCAGGTTTCAAAATAATTGCCATGTTTACAGCTTAATCCTGTTAGATGTTTTTAACTGGTTTAATGTACTTTATGTGATTGATTCAAGAAGAGCATTATGTAATGAATGAATCTGTCCCATTAGAAATGAGTGAGACGAGAGAACACTTTCAAGCCTTCAAACATTGCAATAGTACAAGCACGGCAAAATATCTGTAACTGCCATTATATTGTCAAATGTGTTTATTAGAATTGAGCAATCTTTTGAACTGATAAACAAAAGACAGCAGACAGATGATTTGAGAGTTTGACACCTATTTGTCTTTGCTTAAATTGTTGTCTCCTAGATGACCTGCTGATCCTCCTTATCTCACAACGGAAAAAAAAAAATGTTGTTTTTAACCCTAAAAGTTGGATGCCATTTAGTGGATGTTACAGTGTAGACTTGGTAAACACAGATATGTTAAACTCAAAGGTCTTTAGCTTATTTGCAAATGGTTGGCATGTGCTAACTGAGTCTTGGCACAATCAATGAATACGTTCAAAATGGGGCTTCTTAAAAAAAAAAAAAAAACAATATATGCAGTTTACATTTACATAAATGTCAAAACTTAACATAAATGTGATACTAAATATTATATGAGCAATTTAATTTTCTGTAAGGTTTGCAGTTTTTGCAACCCTGTTACCAAAATTTGGTACATGTCTAAATAATATAATTTATTGGCTAGATTTGATTAGATTATTTGATAGCAATTAGTAATACATAAACATCAAAATTAAATAAAAGAAATAAAAAAAAATAATAAAATTGTCCTGTTCCTGTCATGCTGAAGAAGGGGCCCAAATAATGTCAGAATTTTCAGCTTTTTTTTTTTTTTAACTCAAAATAAAAGGTCAATGTACAAATATCTACTATAATTTAATAAGATATTTGTTTCTTGCAAAATAACTACCAGCTTTGTAAGAACCAAATTGTATGGTTACAGCTTTCCTTGATCAACTGCACCACTAAGTGGTCCCTGTGTGAAGTTTGAATTTATTATTGTATATAATATATAATGTTTCAATGTCTGTACATTGTGGTTAAAGCCTCTTAATATAAAGTGTGACCAGCCTAAGTATATATAGTATACTGGTCCCACTTTATATTAAGAGGCCTTAAACTATGTACTTACATTGAAATTAATCATTTGGTACAATGCGTTTATTGTGTACATACATATTTTTACATTGTTACTTAAAGGGGTCATATGATGCTGCTAAAAAGAACATTATTTGGTGTATTTGGTGTAATGAAATGTGTTTATGCGGTTTAAGGTTAAAAAAAAACATTATTTTCCACATACTGTACATTATTGTTTCTCCTCTATGCCCCGCCTTTCTGAAACGCGTTGATTTTTACAAAGCTCATCGGTCTGAAAAGCGAGGTGTGCTCTGATTGGCCAGCTATCCAGTGCGTTATGATTGGCCGAATACCTCAAGCGTGAGACGGAAATGTTACGTCCCTTACCACATTGTGATGATGCTCTGTCAGGCCGGAGCGACGAGACAAAAACATGAAAACCCATTATAAACTAGGCATTCGTTGCCTCCAGTGGGGACATAATTATGGATTATAATGACCAAATCTTCCCACAGAGCGACGTAGACATGTGGGGGCGTGTTAGAACAAGCCGTTTTAGGTAGGTGTGGCTGACTCTTAACTTTTATAAAGAATATTTCTTTGGATTTGAGACTTTAGTCTTTGCAACTTTACAGATCTTCTTTATGCACCAAGAGCTTGTAACACTTCAAAGAGAAAGGAAAAATTGAAATCGCATCATATGACCCCTTTAAATATTATTATATATTTTTTTCTTTTAAAAACCTATCCCTTACACTTTAACCCACCCTTAATTTTCATTTTACACAGGTTTAACTATGTTCTCATTCAGAAAACAGTATAAAATACAATTAACTCAAGTGTCACACTGTGAACTGAGGTAGCAGGCATTTATCCATGTGTAAACATTAAGTAGCAAAACTGATGACACACCAATCGGAATCCAACGATAACAAAATAATTTGATCTATTTATAGTAGTGTAATAAAAATAAACTTTACTTAAAGCTTTTTGTTGAATTTTACTGTAGCTGTGCCTCTCTATATATGGTGTATACTGTAATAGACGTTGAAAAAAAGAGGATTATGTAAGTCTTACTAGGCAGTGAAGTAGTCTGTTTATTTGTAGGTTATGTGTGTCAGGCTACAGTTTGATTGTGATATGTTTTTGGCTAAAATATTTGGTTTTGACATAGACTTTTGAGATTTGTACAAGCTGGTATGTAGTTTACAATTGGCGTTTGTAGTTGTGAGAAAAAGGTGAATTGAATGGTGAAAAGAAAATATACACCATGCCATTCTGGGGCCTCATTTATAAAACGTGTAATGAAAAGCACATTCCAGGGCCCAGTTTATGGCGTGGCCCCTCTCTGACCACAACAGTGGACAAAGGTTTGCTCCATTTTGACTGGATCTTAGTGGACTAACATAAGCAAACTGCCCAACACCATCAGATAAAGATGCTAGGACAACAGCCAGACACCTCTTAGAGGGCAAGAAGAAGACCTCTGGTAACCAGCCCGGGAAGGACAGGATTTCTCATTGGTCAAAATGCAGTTTCTGCCCTTCACCAACCTAGAGACAAATGAATGCATGCATGACAGTTCAATCTTTTTCCATCATGTTTGGACTTAATGTGTTCGTAACGTTGCCAAATGTATTCTGGTTGTGGTTTGGTAAGTGAATAATGCATCGGTAAAACTTTAGGGACACTTTTCTAAATGTATGTTTGGACTCTGCAGAGGAGAGAAGGGTGGGCCACACCCTCTGATGGAAACAGGCAATCACAGCACAGAAATGGAGAAGCTCCAAATTGCAATCTCCTCCTCATCGGAAAGGGATAAAGGTACCCTTCCAAAAGACACTCCTTGTTCTGAATCTCGGTCCTATAAGGAGAGAGACAGAAACAGATCACCAACGTTCTGAGCCTCTGGCCTGTTTGGGAAGTTTGGCAATAACAGATTCCAAGTTCTGAGTCTTGGTCCTGTAGGGAGAAAGACAATAACAGAAACACCAACGTTTTGAGTCTCCTGTCCAGAGAGACAGAAACAGACATTTCATGCTCTTGAGATTCCAGCTTTTGAGGCAGCAACAGATATGATCACGTCTGAGCCTGCAGTCTGCAAGGAAAGAGATATGCAGACTTTAGAGTCTTTGTCCAGCGAGACAACAACAGGTGTTGCACATCCTGAGTCTCCATCCTAAAGAGACAAAACGGATTGACCAAGTTCTGAGTCTCTAGCCCAGAGAGGCAGAAGACATTAGACTGTCCTCCTCCTAAATACGACCCCATAGGTCGTTTGTGCAAGCAGCGCATTACGACCTATTATTATGTTTTAAAATCAAGCGCCCTCTAGTGGCCTTATAAGTAATGACAGTCTCGTTTGTCGGTGTGTCGTCATCAAATGACCTTTGACTGTCGTTACTATCGTTACCAGTCAAAAAAGGAGGAGTGACCCAACAATTCACCGAATGTCATTGTCCAGTTGTGTTAACTATTTTATTTTATGGTTTGTTTTTTAAGGTACTGTTCTGATTGTCTGCAATTAATGTGAAAGTAAGTGCAGTTTGACGTTTTCTTTACAAATCTGTTGTGAATGCCACTGAACGAATGTGATTTATCACAGTGATGTAGCTCGATCTTGTTAGTAAATGCCCAGTGACCACAACACTTACCATGCTTTTACCACAATAACAGTGTTTATTGTGTACTCTTTGTAGTTAAAGCACAGTAACACAACAATTACCATGATTTTACCACATTAGCGTAGTTTTCATGTGGTATGTGGTATTTGTAGTTAAAGCACAGTAAACACATCACTTGCCATGCCTTTAATACCTTTTTGTAATGTAATTGTAGTATCACGTTTTTTTTTTCTGTCTTGCAGTTTCTTCAGATCACATACATCTCCATCTTCTACAACAACATTTAGTGTCCAGCAGCTCTTTATGAAGCCACTACTCTCGCTCTCTGATTTTCCTTGCCTATTTTTCTGAACTGTAATTCATAATTCAGTTACACATTTTTCTTTCTTCCTTTCTCTTCTTCATCATGGCATATTTTCAAAGCTCAGAATCAAATTTTGATCAGTTATGTCAGAAAGCTGCTAGTATCAACAGGGAACTTGATCTCGAAGCTCAATGCTGAACTTTAAGAAGTTGCCAGGGAAGCTGAAGTCCTTCAAAGGTTCAACACTTCACAGGTAATGTTGAAGAAATTTAGTTATAACTGATTTACTTTAATTTTTCCTTACTTTATGTGTTAATAACCTTCTGTCACGTTGCGTGGTTTTAGTCAAGGGCACACGATGGAGTCTTTTTAATAAACAAACACTACACCATTAAAGCAACGTTAATACGAGACAAAGATGACATGGAAACTGAGGGTTTTTAAAAGGAAGGCAAACTAAGGCGCAGATGAGATGATTAATATGACACAGGTGGGAACAAATGAAGGTGATTAATTGAACACAGCAAATGAACCAAATAATGACAGACAGGAACTAAACAGAACATAATCGTGACATTAGCTCCCCCTCTCGGAAGGCGTGACCTCACACCACAACAGAAGATAATAGAAAAGAGGCAAGAGGGCGGAGGCTTAGGTGGAGGGCGTGGTGCTGATGAAGGACAAGCACCTGGAGAAATCGGAGGAGACCAACACCATGGTGGAGCCGATGGTGGGAGGAGCCAGGGTGGAGCGTTGGCTGAAGGACTGGGCAACACCCAGAAGCCGATCCCCGGAGGCGGAACCAGGGTACGTGGAGGAACCGGCGGAGCAGAGAGGCTGACGGACCAGGGCGACATCAAAGGCCTGGAAGCCCAAGGTGGAGCGGCTGGCTCGCGTGACTGAGGCGGAGCCGGGGATTCGGCTGACCAGGGCGACGATGGAGCGAGCGAGGACGACGGAAACCAGAGGAAGGGAGGAGCCCAGTGAAGCCGAAGGGGTGGAGGGTCGAGGCACAGCTGGAGACCCGGAAGTCCGTGGCGGAAGCTGAGCGACGAACGACCGAGGTTTGTCCGGATGTACGAGGGAGCCCAGAGGAGTCCTAGAGCAGACGGGCCTCGGTGGAGCCGAAGGAATGCAGAGCCAGAGCGGAGTCGGCGGGCTGACAGGCCGAGGTGGAGACATGGGCCTGGAGGGCCGAAGTGCAGCCGGGGACTCGGTGCCATACCGAGCTGGTGGAGGGGAAGCCTGAGACGAGGCTGATGAGCCGCACTGAGCTAGCGGCGGAGGCAGAGCAGAGGAGCTGGACAACACCAGTGGGGCCAACGAATCCTGGGGACTGGCTAAAACCAGCGGAGGAGATGGGACCAGGAAATCTGATAGGGACATCGGAGGAGGAAGATCTCCAGACGGGACCGGAGCCTCTAACAATCCGGATGGGACCGGCGAAGAAGACAAAGGTTTGAGGGTGGGAACTGGATCCACGGACCACAGATCTATGAGGTTCATGTCTGCTCCTGGCTTTACAGTGGACTGATCAGCGTGCTTAGTCTCCTCGACTTTGGTGGACTCCGGCTCTGGTTTCTGGATGAGCCCTGTTGGTGTCTTGGGCTCGCTGACTTTAAGGGAGAGGCCGCCGTTCTGGAGCATCCAGCCCAAATATTCCAGCCACCTTCGGCTTTCTGGTCTGAGGAGGAGACGTAATGCTGGTGAGTCCATTTCTTCTCTTTTTTGCGTGGTTTTAGTCAAGGGCACACGATGAAGGAGTAGAAGTAATAGTCTTTATAATAAACATAAACACTACACCATTAAAGCAACGTTAATACGAGACAAAGATGGCATGGAAACTGAGGGTTTTTAAGGAAGGCAAACTAAGGAGCAACGAGATGATTAATATGACACAGGTGGGAACAAATGAAGGTGATTAACTAATTGAACACAGCAAATGAACCAAATAATGACAGACAGGAACTAAACAGAACATAATCGTGACACCTTCCTTATAGTCCTTCCTTTCAAATATCTTGTTCACAGATAATTTCTAACACACTAGCTCGACATATGTATTAAAACAACAACATTTTCTTTTTTCTTTATTTCAGCTGAAAAGGAAGACCAAAGGAAGGCCTGTCAAACTCTTGTTAAACCCGTCTTGTTTTGTGGAGAGGGATGAATTTGACCATCTTGTGCGTTTACGGAGAAGACCAAAAGCTGCAAATGCAAACATTTCCAATGGTACATCTGTGTTGGTCTGAGCATCTTGACTGAACTTTACTAAAGTTACATTTTGCCCTTTCTCTGCCCGATTCTCTTCATCTTAGTCCTTTACTCCCTCCACTCACTCACACATTCTCTTTTGCTCTGTTGTAAGGTAGAAACAGAGCAGTTGTATGATGGCCTTTTTCAGTTTTGTCAACTGAACGGCTACCAGTGAGGCTCAGCAAGTTCTTGTCATGGTCAACGCACTCCAAGTAAGGTTTGTAGAAAATTGTAATCAATATTTATTCATCATATCCTCTAACCTGAATCTTTTGGTGAATTAACTTAATTATATCGGTCTTAATTCATATGTTTAACCAGCAATAGTAATTAAACATGGGGATGTTGGGGATGAGGAATGAACATGGCCATATTGTGCCCAAACAGAAAAGACTGAAAAGGTGCACATTCCCATTGGTATGTATCTAAAGCTGTGTCTACACCAAGAGAACCCATTACGGGAAGTGGCGTGAGGCGACAAATCTTCTACAGTAACTGATGCCTCCTTCTATCCCGAATCTTTGAAACATGCGTTGTATGCGTTGAAAGTGAAACCTAAGAAAACAGCATGCATAAGAAAGCGAATGCAGGCTTTAGCGAGCTTCAGCAAATGCACTCGATCACAGATTGCACGCTTCCCAGCCGAAACAAACCCCAACGTGAAATTGAAATAATAACCTGTGATATAAGATTTTGGCTATATTGCCCATCTAAATCATACATCCCACACTATCAACAGGCACGTCATGTAGGCTACACTTCTTGTACTTCGTTTGGGCACCACAAGGTGTCACTGTGGACTCAAAGCTTACCCCTTGCCTACTCTGGCTCGATTGCTATTCCTGAGATAAAACACGCCCTCCTCATTACCCTATGGACAAAGAAATGTAGAAATAAATAAATGTGAAAATAAATAAATTAATACGTAAATAAATACATAAATGTGAAAATAAATAAAAGTGGAAATAAATGTATAAATAAATAAAAGAAAAAATGAATAAATCTGGAAAAAAATACATAAGGAAATAAAATTATCAAAAATTATTTATTTTTGCTTTTTAACTTTTATTTGTATATTTATTTATTTGCTTTTTTACATTTCTTTGTAAATTTCTTTCTTTCTTTCTTTCTTTATTTATAATTAAGTCAGCTTTGGCATTCCACACTTGAGGGCTGTGCTGTCTACTTGGACGATTTGGTCATTTTTAGTGACAGTTGGGAATCTAATTTAAAGCGCCTTCGTGCAGTGTGGCAACGTCTATCTGATGCTCGGCTTACAGTGAATTTAGCAAAATGTGAGTTCGCTAAAGCGACCGTGACGTACGTACCTCGGTAAGGTGGTGGGGAATGGTAAAGTGTGTCCGGTGCAGGCTAAGGTACAGGCCATCCAGGGGCCCGTTCTTCGTACGTCGCTAACTCAGTTAGCTGGATTTGACTGTTGATGATTTGGCATGATCTTGGATAGTTTGTTTCTTCGAAGCTCATCCCGGAGTTGCTGTCATAGCAACAGGTCCATAAACTTAAACCTGTTCGGGAGCAGGTTTATTTCATGTAAACAGGATTAGATTGCATCTTTTTAAGTAGAATTGATATTTAAAATCTGTCCGTTACTAACGCTACTTTATTACAAGAGTACCCTACTAATCCAGGGACAATAATTTAAAATAATAATCATTTAAAAATTAATTTAAAGATAATATAATAATAGTGTGCAGTCTTTAATACTATAGACAGTCAGTTTTACGCACTGAAATAGTTATTCGTCATAAAATTATTACTTCATAATTGTATTCGAGTCTTACACACATGCTATACAGATAATGTAGAGTCGTGCATTAATTTGAGTGATGACAGCTATTATGGGAGTGGCTTGATGGATAACATGATCTTGACCCTTAAGAAACTTTAATTAATGCTGTCACGTAACAAATGTTCAAATATAAAAAATGAAATGAATTGCTAATTACATTGAAATATAAATGTAAAATATTAGAAATCGTGAATATAAATAATTGGGAATAAAAATAATAATAAAGACAGCGCACATTTCATTTATCTATTATAAGATTTATGTAGTTTTGTTCGCTTGGCTGTTTCCTTATAAAAGTCCAGAAATTTGTCAAGATTTTCGTCAGGTGTCTTTTTGAATTATATGATGTCATTATGTTGCTGTCTTGCCGCCAGCCAATCGCTGCATTGCTGATCGTGGTTTCGAGTATCGATGCATAGCCCCTTTTAAACCAACCCATAAACGCGCAATTATCTCAGATAACTCAATCCAGCCAGACTAATCATCAACAACAGCTGCGTTCGAAGAACCGAATTATCCAGATCCTGATTAGCGCGATGATAGCGTCTCGGATGTAATAAGCTACATAAGAACGGGCCCAGGACTCCCCGTCTTTGGTGCTGATTTTGTGTAGGCTATGTGATTGTTTTGTATTCTACTGTTTGTTACAGGGATCTTTGTGGGAGTCCCTGTCTTATGGGGAGGGGTGTGATGGTTCCCATTGTTTGAATTTGGGTGATTTGTGATTGGCAGCTCCGCCTACTACTCACCTCAATCTGCAGTCCATTGCCTACACCTGCCGCTGTGGTTCAGACGCTCCTTTAAAATACGTATTACACATGAAGACATTTCAATTAGAGGTCTACACGGAGAACCCGAGGACCCGGGACCCGACCCGGGATCCGTACGGGTTCGGGGCTATATTTTAAATGGTCAGCCGGGTCCGGGTCTTATTATGTGATCTTATTCTTTTACACTGGCCAAATAGTATTTCAATTGTTTAAACAATTCAACATCTTTTTTCTATTTTTAGTGGAAACCGATAGGCCTGTATTTATTGCAGTGTAAATACAATTGTCTGACTCGGCGCGTCACTGACAAAGTATTTTAAAATGGAAACGTGACAACAACACCGTGCAGCTGCCTGCGGTTGTATTGATTCAACTGGACAATGGACCTTCCAACCACCGAATCTAGCGGTGTCCGCCATAATATCGAAGTAAGTGCGCAGCATCGATCATTAGTCTCGCTACAAAAATATTTTCTCGTAACATTAGATCTGCAGTTTAGTTTAAATATTAATTATTGTGCACCTATAGCACTCTTCGCTGTCATTAAAACATAACATGCCACAGGAAAAGTGATCAAGCGCATCCACTACAAATGTGTGTAAATTCATATAATTTTGGTTTAACTTCTGCATATATGATTTTGTGATTTCGGTGCTCATCTCCATTAATGAGAGTGGAATATTTAATGTAAATGTGTATATTGACATGAAAATAGTTTAAAATCATTGTTTACTTAATTTTCCCGTCAAGTTTGTTTTTATATAGCCCATCATTTTTATTTATACATACCTTTTGCGTAGGAAGTGGCGTACGCCTCTTTCAGGACAGGATTTGTGCGTATGCAACGGTTATAAATGAGGCCCCTGTTGAATAAACCGACTGGATATTATGTTTTACATCTTCTAAAGTATTTGCTTTTGATTTAGCATTTAAGTTACAAAATGTCATCTATAACTGTCCATGGTACTGAACCCATCATATTATTAAAGAGACTTCAAACAGGGTATACATGACATTAAACAGGATGTCTATAACTAACTTAAATTTGGGACCATTCATGACAATTTTTATCTCATACATATATATATATATACATACATATATATACATACATATACTGACATTTTATATAAATTGCAGGTTGGCTTTTTAAATTGTTAGTTTCATTGAACATAAGTTTAAAAGAGGATTTTAACAACACAAGGACCTTTAAATAGGCCTTCTCAAAAGACCTTCAAAACCTTTTCAACACAATTATTTTTAAATGGAAACTTGGGTAAAACAATACACATTCATTCACATTTATTTACTCATGTCAAAAGAGTATAACTTGCAGTTTTAAGCAGGCCATGATAATGTGGGGACTCGGCTGATTGATTTTGGCCACCAAATCATGGTAGCACATTTCTGAACCCAAACTGTATGCTTGGTTTAAACGTGAGCAAATGTGTTTGTACTAATGTGAGACAGTTGCTCCTCTGTCTTCCTTAAAAAAATCTGTACAAATGATGGTGTCATAAGGGTGCTGACACTTTACACATTGGTTGATTTATTGTTTCTAGCAATTGTCAAAGTATATCCAACTGCAAATACACAAAATAAAAGATTCAAACTGAGCAATGTTGCAAAGTGTCCTTTGTGTTTAATAAGGAAAACATTACTCTTTACTTAAACATAGCATTGGAAATTTGCTGGGAAAATTAAATTTAGAATTAGTCTGTTTAATCCAGACTTATTGTGTAATGTGTGAATGAAGAAAACAATGCAACAGTTCGAGAGATTTAATTTCCCATATAAAGCAAATACTTGTCCACTGAAGAGTTGTAGTGTATTCTTCAGGTTGAAATAAACACATTCCACCATGTTCTGTAACAGTCCAGAGAGTATTTTAAAAACTGTTGAACTGAATAATTTGTCATTTAGGAAATGAATGCAACAGTTTGAGAGTACTTGTTGACCATATGATGCAAATGATTACTACAACTTTGTTTTGCACAAATTTACCACACAAGGAAAATTGCTGCACAAAGAGTTGTAGTATGTTTATTAGGGTCAAATTAACATTTTCCAACATGTTCTGAAACAGTCCATTGAGCCTTTTGAAAGCTATTGAACTGGATGATAGAAGAATCAAATGCAACACACTGGCAGTGTCAATTGACCACATAGAGCAAATAGTACATTGACAAGCTGTAGTTTATTTAATGTAAAATGAATATTATACAATGTGTACTGGGTAAGTCAGTGTCTTCCTTCAAAAGATATTGAACTGGAAGGTGTCTCAATGAAGAAACCCAAAGAAAACAGTGATGATAGAAATTGAACATCTAGAGTAAATAATAGCACATTAAAGACTTGTAGTATGTTCTTTATGGACAAATATTTAGCAACTTGTTTTGGAGCGGTGTGACCCTCTTTTCAAAAGTTATTGAACTGGTTGCTGTGCCATTGAAGAACCCCATAGAATATAGTGATGATAGAAATTGAACATCTAGAGTAAATAATAGCACATTAAAGACTTGCAGTATGTTCTTTAGGTTAAAATAAACATTTTCCACCATGTTCTAGAATAGTCCATCGAGCTTTTTAAAAGCTATTGAACTAAATGGTGTGTCATTGAAGAAACCAATACAACACATTGTGAAGTAGTACAAATTGACCACATAAGGAAAATTGCTGCACAATAAAGAGTTGTAGTATGTCTATTAGGGTGAAGTTAAGATTTTCCAATGTGTCCAGGACCAGTCCATCAAGCCTTTAAGCTATTGAACTTCATGTGTCAATGAAGAAACCACAGTAATTAACACTGTAATAGCAAAAAAATAAATAAAAATACACTGGAATGATGACGTCACATCATTCCATAGGCATAAACGTGTTTTTCAGCCTTATAAAAACATCGACTTCTGCAGAAAAATGGATTGTAGGTACTGCTCATTATAGTCGGTAATGAAAATTAATTGTAAGTATCCTTTTTAAATGCATATTAACAAAGCTATTGAACACGGAAGTCCGAATGTGTGAATATAAAACCAACTTTACTGCAGTGGCCATACACTTCCAAAGCATCTCTTCCATGTCTTCTTCCTTCGAAAACAAGATAGTCATTAAGAGGGCTCTGAACCTACATAGAACGGAAGTATATTCATCCGTGTTTGTATTTACACCGTTAATTAATTTAAACTTACTCTTTCAAACAGCCATGTCTACTAAACGTGGTCGTTAAATTGTTGCACTCACCATATTAGCACCACCATCGTCTCTCCTCCGCTGCAATCGCGGCTGCTGTATGAGTACAATTAATTTACACTCCTCATAAACAACATCGAGTGAAAAAGGAAAAGACGAAAATAATCTCAGTCGAACTCGCAGGGCCGGGGTTCAAGCGCGGTTTTGTCCACTGCAGGCGCGTGAGAAAACTAGCGAAGTTAGCTAACGGATGAGAAATATCTCGTCGTTTAGACAAACAACAGTTAATGCCGATCACAGTCTCTCGAGGAAAAGAAAGAGCGATAAAAGGTAACTGGCGGAAAATAACCTCCATACAACTAACTTACCTAAAACAAAGTTCCCACCTTCGCATCCACAGCTCGTTGAATTCACACACAATCACACAGTGACAAAATGGTGTCGTTAACTGACTCGCAGCACCAGTGTGAGGAGGCGTGGTCATGATATAAACTTAAAAATACGAGTTAATCTAACCTTGATATTTTACATTCGTCAAAACAGATATGTCTTAGTTGAACTCTTAATGAAAAATATTTATATTTATCAATGTTTTGAACTAAAAAATATTACTTGAAAAATAAAACAAATAATGGTAAATTTAATTAAAAAGACAAATTATTAATTGGATGAAGTACTGCTTGAAAAACTTTTTTCAGTGCAGAAAAAAGGGCACTTTCTCTCGAGGAAGAAAAAGGGCAGGTGCTCAAAGCCCCCTTTGATGTCTATGTGTGCACGTGCCTGAGTGGTGGATTACCATGACATTCTGGGTTAAGAGTCCATCCAAATTAGTTACACCCCCATCTGTGTGACTGTCTGGACATTTCACTGAAAATCTATAGATAATTTTACACTGCAGAGGATAAGCTATGGTATGGACAATGGATGGATCTAGAAATAATTTTAGTTGTGAGTACTTTTATAAATGTAGGTTATGAATAATTAGTTCAATGCAATACATACCATAATACTATAACTGTGAGAAATCAAAAGGAAAAGGAAAAGAGCGAAAAATAAAGTGTACCCTCACAGACGGGCACAATGTTATCTCATCCTTGAGCTTTGCAGGTAAACTGATTGATTCCGCTCATCATTTCAAGCACTTAAGGTCAGTGAAAATTATTGGAAGTGCATATGCATAACATTACATATTAAAATACATAAACTCACCTTGCACAAAGGTAATAGAAAATATGAAACAGGAAAAGCTGATGATTTGTAAAGGAACTCTCATTTTCTGCACCCCTTACCAAAAAGTAGTATACTTCAAGTTTATTTTATTAAGTATACTTAAGTAAAGTTCAAGTATACTTTTAAGTATACTTTATGTAGTAAGTATACAAATATC
>NW_015537953.1:261605-267876 GCF_001515605.1 Sinocyclocheilus anshuiensis
CGTTACACAGTTTTGATGCTGTTTTATGTCTGATGATCGTGTTAGATTACATGTGGAAGCATCTGTTGTTTCGGTTTCCTCTTCACTTGTGTTTTTTGGAAATTCTGTACAGAAGATCTGTACTAGCGCCCCTTACAGTATAACAATGAAAACACGGATTCTAGGGGCACAAGTATACAGTAGCTCAAATATATTTAGACTTTTTCAAGTATAAGTCAAGTATACTTAAATGTCATTTTAAGTATATTTCTGAGAAGAACATAAAGCCCATTTCTGAGAAGTACAGAAAAAGTAGACTAAAAGTATACTTTCCTATTTTTAGTTTAAAAGAAGTACACTAATAGCACACTTGAATAAACTTCTTTTTCGTAAGGGACATCTCACAAATTACTTGAGCTTGTGTTTTCTGCTTTTGGTCTCTGTTTGAATGATGGGGAACCAAACAGTTAATTATTTGCCAAAGTTGAAAGGATCGAAAGTTCACTTTCACTGTTTCATTTGAGTACATTTAGCAAGTGGGTCTAAGTTTCGGAAGGGGCATTATAATAGGACATTGACATCAAAAATAATAACTTTTCTTGACTTTTGCGCACCTTGCGTGGTAATCAACAATTAATTGTTCACCAAGGAAATATATTCTCTCTGTATATTTATTGCAGTTTGCATTGGATAAACCAAAAGTTCTATTTGGGAGGTCAAACTTCTAAAGTCACATTTATGTAAAATACTGTATAAACGGCAAGCAAAAAGCAAGATCCAAAATAACTGATGTTTTTATTGCTGTGCTGTACAGCTTACACCTACTGCAATACTGTAACATAGCTCTTGCAAAACATATCTGTAACTGCAATTGCAAGACTGCAGTGGGGGGAGGGGGGAACAGAGATAGATAAAGACTGAAATACTTAAAAATCAAAAACTTAAAATGTTGATGTCACCTGTATGTCCTAGATCATCACAGGTGTCAAACTCAGTTCCTGGAGGGCCACAGCCCTGCAAATGTTAGGTTCAACACACATACAATGTAGTGTTCAAATAATAATGGGACCCTATTTGTTTTATCAAATATACAAGTGCAAACATAATTAATCCCATATAGGGTGATTACATGGATATATATAGTGCACATATGTGTCTTTAAAATTATTTTTGTTGTTGTTTTGACACTTGGATTACTTAATCAACATCTAAAAATTCCGACACTCCTGCATTTGTACACAATTTTCCACTGACATTTAGCCAAAAAAAATGCAGCCACTTTAATTGTGCTGACAACTTTCTCGCGAGATCCCATCCCCCCACCACCTCTCTCTTGTTCGAGATGCTTCGGCACTTCACAGAACGATCGGCGTATGACATCAAACTACCGCGAGACGCAGCCCCTCCTCGATCTGCATGGGACAGATCCCGCGTGATTTCATTCAGCATTTCCCATCCCCCACCCGGCATGCGCTGAATCACGCCGGCGCAATTATTCACTGACCGCTTTGCTGTAATTTTCGGGAGGAGAGGAGACGTTTGCCATCAGTGTATCCAAGGTAAGAATTACAATTTTAAAACTTAAAATGTTGAGCATGTAAATACATTGTTTACAAACCATAATGTTAACCGAAACATAGTTTGGCTTTTTGTCACGTTAAAATTTAGACATCATACACAGCTCGCGCCATATTTTCCTCTTATTTCTGGCGCCAATGTCTAAACGATAATGCTGTATGTCTTTGTGTTCCCTACGCCCTCTAAAAGTTAAAGACACTAAAAAAGCTCATACTTAAACAGTTGCAAACCCTATGGGCCCCACATAGGTGTGTTGGCTGGGTTATCTTACGCTGAATAAATAATGTTTATTTTTTTATTTTTTCCCGTAAAAGCTGGACATCATTTACTGGATCTTACATTGTGGGCGTTTGGTAAACACTGATATGTTAAACTCAAAGGTCTTTAACTTTGTATATAAATAGATTTCATGTGTTTGCCAAGTTTTGGCACATTCAGTGAATAGGGTCAAATTGTTTGAGTGCAACCCCTTCATGAAACAAGTGCACCACCAAGTGGTCTCTATGAGAAGTTTGTATTGATATATATATAAAACCCATGAGAGGTGAAAAGGTGAGACAATTACAGATTAGAGCCAATTTCAGGTTTTTAGTCATTTTTGTATGGTGCATGTAATGATTTAATTGCTTAAACAGAAGTCAACATTTCTAATTCTGCCCATTGTGACTGCATCTGCCAAGATTTTGTAAATTAGATATTATAAATCATTAAGGGACAGATTTAAATTGGTGTCTAATATAATATAATATAATATATTATATTATATTTTTTACACTTTTTTTCCAGATGTATCTTTTTTTTTCCTGATAAATTATGAAAAAAAATTAGTAGGCATACATTGTTCTGGGAGTTTCATTAGGCTAAACTTTAAGTGTTGTAATACTACTACTACTAATAATAATAATATGATTATTATTATTATTATTATTATTAATGGCTCACTTAATATCGCAGGGTGATCAATCATTTACTGCAGTTCATTTTGCAAAAATGACATTGACTGTACGCTATTCTTATTGCACGGCCACTTGCCAAATATTTATTAATTAAAATATTGACAGTTTGTCATCTCACAGCTTACATAGTCTATTACAATGTACAAAAAATTGCCTAGCAACACAAAAACAGCAACAATATTACAACAGTATATTTATTTGTGTCCTCTAAGAACATTTTTCACTGAACTTGATAACTGAGGTGCAAGAGTAACATTTACAAGAGATCCAGTCTGCAGTGTGACATGAGAGACCTGAAAGAAGCGCCGGCTTAAAAGCTTGATCTGTGCATATTTCTCTCCTGATTCATGAGATGACTTTTTCAACGGAGAAAGCACTATTATGGATAGAGGACTTAGCCAGAAGCAGCAGTTTGAAGTTTAAAAATATCTTGATGGTTTTGTTTCTTACAAACATGCAGCTTTTCACTTCAAAAGATGTTAATTGATGGATTGGAGTCGTGTGGTTTACTTGTGGATTATTGTGATGCTTTTTTATCAGCTGTTTGGACTGTCATTCTGATGGTAACCATTCACTACTGAGGATCCATGGGTGAGCAAGTGATGTAAGTGATGTGAACTAAAATCCAAAGTCAGTCTAATTATTAACATGTTTTAATCAAAAAGGGTTGTTGAAGGAATGTTCACACAGATTAGAAATACAAAGAAATACAATTTCTGCAAGATGATATAAAATTTCATGTTTACATTTGTAGCTGAATGGGATATATGTACAAGTGTGTGTGTACTGTATATACTTAACTATATTATGGGGGGAAATTTGTACCAGAAGTGAGCTAAACCTGACAAAATCTCTCGAAACCTCCATTTAGGGATGTCCTCTTTTGTAAAGAAGGTATAAACAGAGTAAATTTGTCATTTTTAAAACTGAACTGGGTTACCTCAATTACCACTCTGTTTATTTTCTTTTATTTTGTGTGTCACCTAAAGAAAGAAATAAAGAAAGAAAGAAATAATAAATCAATAATTGCACAGATCACCAATATGACTCAGGTTCTGAAAACGAGGCAATACTCACAACTTTTGTCAATCTGTAGATTCCCGTTGGAGCATGACATGTCCACATATGCTTTCATCTCACTTCCAGCATTCCATCAATCTGTACAGTTCAGTCTATACTTTTCAGCATGCCTTATGTAGATCTTTCCTGTAGGAAGCTGTAGATTGTAATTCTCGACAAAATCATCAATTTCACAAGGTCCTATGACAGAGACAAATGTAAACATAATGTTAAAAACAGAAAAAAATAAATAAATACAAATGAAAACAACATAAATGACTCACTTAGACATTTCGGAGGAGTCTCCCATTTTCCATTCACACACTTATAAACGTCCTGTTGCTTGGTAAGTACAAAGTAAGACTGGCAAGTGTAAAATACTGCTGTGATCACATTATCTTTTGTACTGTTGATGCTGTAATCTCCCTGTTGAAGATACGGAGGAGGTGGACAGATCTTATCTAAACAAATAATATCACATTTACATGTACATACTTTACTATATTATGGGGGCAAATTTGTACCAGAAGTGAGCTAAACCTGTTTCCATTTTGTTGACTCATGTAACCTCATACTCTAATAAATCATTCTAATGTCAGAGTTATCATTTCCAGTTACAATACAAATAAACAAATGACAAGCAGTAGCACAAATAAATACAAGAAAACAAAGGTACTGTACAAAAGAAATAAACAGTGCTTTAAGTTTTTTTAAGTATGTCTCATAGTAGTATTCAGGTACAGAAATCAAATAATCAAATTTAAAATAACACTGTGTAGTCTTTGCTCTATAAATGAAATATATATTAATCTTTGTTAATTCTACAAAGAGTATTCAGCTAAGAGCTGTGAGTGATTTTCTTTTTGTCCTCGGTTATTTAACTACCATTAAATGACAGACAGCAGGGTACTAGGGTGCTGTTACTTTAAAGGGGTCATATGATGCTGCTAAAAAGAACAGTATTTTGTGTATTTGGTGTAATGAAACGTGTTTATGCGGTTTAAAGTAAAAAAAAACACATTATTTTCCACATACTGTACATTATTGTTTCTCCTCTATGCCCCGCCTTTTTGAAACGCGTCGATTTTTACAAAGCTCATCGGTCTGAAAAGCGAGGTGTGCTGTGATTGGCCAGCTATCCAATGCGTTGTGATTGGCCGAATACCTCAAGCGTGAGACGGAAATGTTACGCCCCTCACATACTGTTGATGCCGTGTCCCGTGTAGTTTTGCTTTCACAACGAAAAACACAGCGGCCTAGCGTGAGCGAAAGCCCCAGCTTAGCGTGAGCTGAGGCCGGGCAAGAGTGAGCTGAGGCGGTGGGATCGAGAACGGCGGATCCGACGAAGGAGCGGTGAAAACGGTGAAAGCCGATCCGGCGATCCACAGCACTAAGTTGATGTATTCCCTCAGGGACCAGCATGGATCAGCTCTAGGCATGACGAAGCGGATATCGTCCTCTTTTGGAAGACCAAACAAAGTAGTGTCGCTTTCACAATGAAACACACAGCACCTTCAAGACATGGCGGCGGCGGATGCACCAAGAGCTTGTAACACTCCAAAGAGAAAGGAAAAAATTAAATGGCATCATATGACCCCTTTAAGAGCTAATGCACAGACTCAATATACTGACACACATCAGGCTTCCTTACATCAGGAAATAGCCTATAAATTAGGATTAATGTTGCCTTCACATGCTATCTGAATTATCATAAATACAAGTTTCCTAGTCAGAAATTGGAAATGAGTGGCCTCTCAAGTCGTATTTACAACTGGGAAACTCGGAGACAATTTTGATACCCAAGTTTCCAAGGCAAATTTGAAACATGGCGGTGAGGAAAAACATAGCTGCAGTTTTGTTTGTTTTTCCCACAACATCTACATTGCTTTCTCTTGCCATTGCAGTCATGTATATTTACTAATATAAATAAACATTTGATGCATATTGTATGTATGAAACACAGCGAAAACAGCATTTATTTGACCGAAATTGCAGAAATGTCAGCAAGATTAATATTTATATGTTAATATGGTTACCAATGAATGGTATTTTATTAAAACCCTTTGTATATTGACTAAATATGAAGTTAATTTGCAAAAACCGATAAATGCCACTTTAAAAAAAAAAAAGTTTTGTCAAAAAAGCCGGTTTTGTCCACTTTCAAGGCATCGCGAGTTCACGTTTTACTGCAGAAGCCGACAAGTGCCCTTGTTGTTTTTGAACAGAAGCCGATAAGTAAATTTTAGCGAATCAACGTGCTGTATTTAGGTCAGGTGACAAGGCTACTTTCACTTTGAAAAGACGTGCTAGCTGAGAGGAGTTTCGTCAAAGCTGACTAAAAGTGATCGAGGATGGATAATTTCGACGAACTTGATGAACCTGTGATATCTTCTTCAGGGCGCAAAAGGAAAATAAAACCTGAAACGTTTTCACGGAACCTTGCAAAAGCAGAGCGTTACAATGGTGAGGGAAAAGCTCCTTGTGCGTGTAATCACATCCATACAGTTTACGATCACAACAACAACAACAACGTTTGTCAGGCATCTACACTGCCATCTGAGGAGATTACAAAGATTAAACGAGTGTTTTTTAAACTCTAAAACATGAAATGTGGAGTTATCTGCTTTTGCCAAAAAACGACTGTTGGAGTTATCTGCTTTTGCTATAAAACAAACTTTTAATATGTAAAAAAAAAAAAA
>NW_015537953.1:268319-273188 GCF_001515605.1 Sinocyclocheilus anshuiensis
CAAACTGCAGTTGGGTTGTTTTGATTAAGTAATAATAACTTAAACAAATACAGGTAATTTACAAAATTAAAGTTCACTGAAAGTATTTTTACATATTAAAAGTTTGTTTTATAGCAAAAGCAGGTAACTCCAACAGTCGTTTTTTGGCAAAAGCAGATAACTAGTTTTAAAAAAAACACTCATTTAATCTTTGTAATCTCCTCGGATGACAATGTAGATGCCTGACAAACGTTGTCATCCGAGGAGATTACAAAGATTAAATGAGTGTTTTTTTTAAAACTAGTTATCTGCTTTTGCCAAAAAACGACTGTTGGAGTTACCTGCTTTTGCTATAAAACAAACTTTTAATATGTAAAAATACTTTCAGTGAACTTTAATTTTGTAAATTACCTGTATTTGTTTAAGTTATTATTACTTAATCAAAACAACCCAACTGCAGTTTGATTGATATTACTTGGAATGCACAATAAAAAAAACGTGATTTCTAAAAAAATAAAATAAAAATGAAGTTATGGTTTTTGCAAATGAACTCTTCATATATTCTTTACCTTTTGGCTTAAGACTTAAGAAACAGGCTAGAATATACTCATGAATGGGCCGTCCACCATTCTTTCCAACAACAAAGCACTTAACCGTGACATACTCATAATTGCAACTATAGAAGTGGTACAACTATAGAATATTTCTGTGTCTCAGATCTTTCTGCATTAACTTAAACAGTGATTAAACTGACTGGAATATGAAGGCAAGATTGCTTGGCAACTCACTTTTGAAATGTTCTGTTCCAGTTTCTGTTTTGACACTTTATTAAAACTCCTCCTGGAATTTAATTGTACGGTTCATTACACGTGTGTGTCAGAGTCTCAGAGTTGCTGTATTCAGTTTTCTCATCTGACAGTGTCACAAACTGCAAGTTCTTTGTTGGTTTGGAGCACTGAACCATTCCTAGAGGAACAATTTGATGTAAAATATATAAAATATACAATTTGTTCAATGTAAGATATCAAATGTTGATGGTAGTTCAGACGGTAGTTAATTATTACATTTGATTAATAATTTGATTCTGATTTATAGAAATGTATAACACATCAACAGAATGTTGGTGGAATATGTCTGTACCTCCACATTGTGGATATGGGTAATTCCACCTCCCATCTGGCAGGCATTCAATTGCACGTTGGCCGTAAAACTTCACGTTGTCATCAGTGCATTGAAAAACTAAGATATGTCCAGATTTATAAGGCGAAGTGGCGCTCGGATATCCAAATAGAATTTGTATATTTTTGAGTTCTTGCTCCTCACAGGTACCATCTGTGTATAAGAAGATCATTTATTTATTTTGTAATACTCAACATTAAAAATAGTATCTTTTATTAGTATTATGCTAATATAAATTCAATTGATGTGTGGTCATAGTTGCACACATACATCAATAATTTAACTACTTGAAACATGTATCATTCAATCAGAATGTATTTATTTATGATGCAATAAAATAAAATCAAGCTGTAACATACCAGTGCATTGCCGTATGCCTGTCCACTGGCCCTGGGAATCACAAGTGATTTGAACAGGCTCCTCTGGTTCAAATACAGGACGACATTTATATTCTATTCTATTCTATTCTATTCTATTCTATTATTTTGTACTTCAGTTTCTGACCTCCTACAATCTGTGCATTTGGGATTCTTGGTGGGTCACACATCATTTCTAGAAAACAAACACCCACATAATCATAGAATTTATAATTTATGATTGTGTGAAGATTTTAATACTCCAGGGCAGACCATACCAGCACACAGTGGTTTTGGTGTCCATCCGTCTCGTGTACATGTGGCCTCTGATGCTGTTTTATGATATCCAGACTCACAACCGTAAGATCTTTTTGCTCCCAAATGCATATCTCCACTAAAGTAATATTTTGGGAGACACACATGCTGGTTGAGTGGAGCTTCACACCTGCGCTCTGAAACAAGATTCACATGCTTTTGATAACATACAATTAATTCAGCAGTAAATCATGAAGTGTTTCTCTACAATCTTACCCTCACAATTGGCATCTAATCCCACTTCCCAATATCTGTGCATGTAAATGTTTCCTGTTTATTATAGATCAGGTTTTTGCCAGAACAGATAATTTCCACTTTTTCTCCAGCTTTTAAAGCGGTTTTCCCCCATGGAATGGTTCTTATTACTTCAGGTTCAGTTACATCCAGCTGACAAGTTACTGTAAAGACAGAATAATGCAAAACTAAGTTTAAATAAACGTCAAGTATGTCAAAAATTATTGTCAAACTGTAATAAAATTTTGCCAACTGTTTTATGAATACTGAATATTCAGACTATTCATCTGACCTACTGCTTTGTGTAAGTTCGAATTGTATTCATGCATGTGTTTCCATGAGCATTTCAATTGTCCCTTAAAGGGGTCATATGATGCGATTTCAAGTTTTCCTTTCTCTTTGGAGTGTTACAAGCTGTTCGTGAATAGATAAGATCCCTAAAGTTGCAAAGACTAAAGTCTCAAACCCAAAGAGATTTTCTTTATAAAAGTTAGGACTCGTCCACGCCCTCCTAAAATGCCTCGTTCAAACACGCCCCCACATGTCTACGTCACGATGTGGGAAGATTTGCATAACGCCGCCCAAATGTTCACGCAAAGAAAGAAGGTTCAAACGCGAGTTTTAAGCATTGTAGAGTAGCGCTTGTTTGTCATTTCTCCGATCACAAATGCAGACATGGTTTTATGTTTACGGGGCGTGATGCAACACAACGCGTAAAAAGACAGTATAAGTCATTATAATCCGTAATTATGTCCCCAATGGATGCAACAAATGCCTCATTTATAATAGGTTTTATTGGTTTTGTCTCGTAGCGCCGGGACACGGCATCACAATATGGTAAGGGACGTAACATTTCCGTCACACGCTTGAGGTATTCGGCCAATCACAATGCACTGGATAGCTGGCCAATCAGAGCACACCTCGCTTTTCAGAACGATGAGCTTTGTACAAATCGAAGCTTTTCAGAAAGGCGGGGCATAGAGGAGAAACAATAATGTACAGTATGTGGAAAATAATGTGTTTTTTGAACCTTAAACCACAT
Organism: Sinocyclocheilus anshuiensis; assembly: GCF_001515605.1. Taxonomy (NCBI): domain Eukaryota; kingdom Metazoa; phylum Chordata; class Actinopteri; order Cypriniformes; family Cyprinidae; genus Sinocyclocheilus; species Sinocyclocheilus anshuiensis. The sequence continues at coordinate 271,425 of NW_015537953.1, forward strand.
AAACGCATTTCATTACACCAAATACACAAAATAATATTATTTTTCAGCAACGTCATATGACCCCTTTAAATAAATCAACTGTGGTATTAACCGATGCACTGTGGAACAGGCCCACTCTAAACACCATTCTCCTTACAATGAATGACACTACTTCCGTCTAGCTTTTTGTCAGAAGATACACACTCAAAGTAAATAACATCGCCATAAGTTCCTTCCTTTGTGTTGCCCGATGCAGTCACATCCCCATCTGTGTGAATCAAAGGGCATCTCACCTCTGTGAAATAAATAAACTGATTTAGGTTGGGTTTCCTGATAAATCGCTCTCTGTCAAGTGTTCTTTTAACATCAGAGCAATGCCTGTTTTCCAAACCAGCATGTAGACCACTCACTATTAAGTACAACTCAAGCGTATTGTTAACGGGAGCTGTCAGGTCCCAATTTTTTTACTTTAGACTTTAGATGTTTATCTCCCCAACATGAAAATTTTGCACTACTGCATTGTAGTGACCGATACACTGTGTATATTTCCATATGTATAGACTAAGACCACTAATAGATATAGATCTAGCAAGGTCTAAGCACTGTACATTTGTACATATGTTACTTGTGACTTCCACTGTGTATTATGCAATATATGACTGCCATGCTACATGCAAGACTACTGGAACAGATTTGAACCTGCCACTGGAAGAAGAAGAGGATGACAATGGGGAAGAGAGATCACTAAAGCAATTGTGTAAATAAAAATTTCACTCAGAATTTTCTAGTAATTTTCACAATTAATACAAAGATATGCAACACAATTAATTAAATGTGAAAGACTTTCACGTACAGACAACAACGATGTCACAACAATCACTGTTCATATGGATCCGCGAAAACAACTAAAATGCTGTATTATGCATGCCAGGCCAGTAGCTGGCGATGTCGCTTTGTAAAGAAATTCATACCTATATACTGAACATGTAATACCGTTTTCACAAATTTGCGTTTTTATAGTTTCTACAGAGACGATACCAGTATCGTTTTGGAAACTTGGAAACCCATTTTCAAACGTTCATTCATTCATGTAAATGAATGGCCAAAACACATTAAAAGTTTTCAGTTTTTAGTTGAAAACGGTGTTGTGTAAACGTTCCTATATACAACCAGCATGTTTCTAACATGCTATGCTGTGCTTTGGGAAACCTGGCAACCCTTGTGGTGCTGTAAGTGATGTTAGCAGCTCTTTTGTCACCGTTTTAGATACACCCCTATTTCTACAACCCCGGCCATTTTGGCGCAACCAAGGTAGGCTATATTTACCTGTCAAGTTAAGAGCTTTTGTCTCACAATGCTGAATGTCTGTTTGTGAACGTTTTGTAACGTTCAAAGTCATGAAGAGCACTCATAGGATAAAGAGAGCCGGCTGTGAATGCGTAAGGCACAACATGCCTCAAAAACCTTCTGGATGGCTAAACAACGCGTTTGTTTTACATAGACTTGGCTGTCGCAGAGATGGTGTGATTTCTCTAGACAGTTATTTCAGTGATATCTTTCAGAGATTAGAATTGTTTTTGTGTACCATGCTATAAAAATCGCTTACAGCACCTTAAAGGGGTCATATGATGCTATTTTAAAGATCATTATTTTGTGTATTTGGTGTAACAGAATATGTTGACATGCTTTAATGTTCAAAAAATACATTATTTTTCAAATACTGTACATTATTGTAGGTCCTCTATGCCCCGCCTCTCTCAAACACGTCATTTTCAACAAAACCCC
>NW_015537953.1:273337-286377 GCF_001515605.1 Sinocyclocheilus anshuiensis
TGACAAGCGCAGTCTGCTCTGATTGGCCAGCTGACCCAGTGCATTGTGATTGGCCGAACACCACAAGCACGCCTTGGAAATGTAAAGCCTCTTACCATAATCGCGAGCTTCAAGCTTTCAAAGTAAATATCAAGACAGACACAGTGATGATACAGTACACAAGCCGCAGTTAAGACAGCTGACGTGCTATGATTTCTGACAAGAGCTTGTAACACTCCAAAGAGAAAGGAAAACTTGAAATTGCATCATATGACCCCTTTAATGAATGAAATGACAACAGTGCAAACAGACTTTCAAGAAAGTCTACCCTCACAGAGAGGGACAGAATTATTCCACCCTTTGATTCTACAGTGACGCCGATTGATTCTGCTTGTCATTTCGTACCTACAAACACAAAGCTTTTAAGTAGAAGCAGTGTCAAGTCGAAGAGGACGTATGTGAACTGTATGAGTTAGCAAAGAGAACAGAGGGAAGCAAATTAAATGCTGTGCATATCCCTGTCTTGCAAGTATACTGCACTGTTGCTCCGTAAGTATAATCTGTCACCTCTATAAGTTTAAAAACACCATTTGGTGTTTCCCCTGGGTGACCACATCTTTTCTCTACAGAAATCAAGCAAGCGTTAGTATGACGAGTGCAAATCTGCTCAAGTTAAAATTTTAATTTAGTAAGAAAAAATTATGTGCTTATCATATTGACAATTTTCTTAAGCATCTTTGGGCAATGAACGTCAGCCATTGTCCATTTTTACACATTAAGCTATAAAAGCCGGTATAACCTGCCATTCAGTTCACTTTTACTGTATCACCATCAGTGTATGAAATGTTCACAACTGGTTCTGTGTTTTCATATATAATGTCCTCTCCAAGACATTCTGAGAAGCACAAACACACGCACAAAAAGTAAAAGTATTGCAAGTGCATATAACATGTATAACATTCTACATTTTAAAATTCAGAAACTCACCTTGACCTTGCACAAAGGTAAAAGGAAAAAAAAAAACAGAACAGAAAAAGCTGATGATTTGTACAGGAACTCTCATTTTCAACTCGCCTCACAAAATTAACTGAGCCTTATTTTTTTATTATTAGTTGTTGTTGTTTTTTGTCTCTGTTTATATGATGGGGGATCAAAAAGTTAATCATTTACCAAAGTCAAATGGAGCATGATTTTATACCAGACCACTCTGTGGCTGCCCACGAGGATAATAATAATAATAATTCCTTACATGTATATAGCGCTTTTCTGGGCACTCAAAGTGCTTTACATAGAAGGGGAGGATCTCCTCAACCACCACCAGTGTGCAGCATCCACCTGGATGATGCGACGGCAGCCATATTGCGCCAGAACGCCCACCACACACCAGCTTATTGGTGGAGAGGAGACCGAATGATGAAGCCAATCAGCAGATATGGGGATGGTTAGGAGGCCATGATGGTCAGAAGCCAATGGGCGAATTTGACCAGGATGCCGGGGTTACACCCCTACTCTTTTTCGAAAGACATCCTGGGATTTTTAATGACCACAGAGAGTCAGGACCTCGGTTTAACGCCTCATCCGAAAGACAGCGCTTTTTGTCAGTATAGTGTCCCCGTCACTACACTGGGGCGTTAGGACCCACACAGACCACAGGGTGAGCACCCCCTGCTGGCCTCACTAACACCGCTTCCAGCTGCAACCTAGTTTTTGCCAGGAGGTCTCCCATCCAGGTACTGACCAGGCTCAACCCTGCTTAGCTTCAGTGGGCAACCAGTCTTGGGCTGCAGGGTGATATGGCTGCTGGCCGTGGATATTTAGTTTACAAAAAAAAGAAAAAATACAAATAAAAATCTGATGTTTACATGTGTCAGTTGGACACACCAAAAGACCCCAAAAGAGAAGTCTTCTCTCTCCATTTTATTTTGCTTTCTCATTGAATTTGGTAAAGGCACCAAAAATATTGTAAGAAACAACCTGATATTCAGCAGTGGATGATGCAAACAGATTAAAGGGGTCATATGATGCTGCTAAAAAGAACATTATTTTGTGTATTTGGTTGTAATGAAATGTGTTTATGCGGTTTAAAGTAAAAAAAAAACACATTATTTTCCACATACTGTACATTATTGTTGCTCCTCTATGCCCACCTTTCTGAAACACGTCGATTTTTACAAAGCTCATCGGTCTGAAAAGCGAGGTGGGGACATAATTACGGATTATAATGACTTATACTGTCTTTTTACATCTTTTACATACTTTTTGCATCGTGCCGCGCCACGTAAACATAAAACCATGTCTGCATTTGTGATCGGAGAAATGACATACAGCAAGTGCTACTCTACACTGTTCAAAACTTGTGTTTGAATCATCAGTGGCAAATCCTTTAAATATAAAAACGTACTTACAGTCTGTGAGTCAGAACAGCCGGCATTGTAGTCTACTCTCCCAGGATCAGGAAACAGTCCTCCATAAAATGTGCTGCACACATCTGAATATTTGGGTTGAACTGTTCTGGAACAGTGTTGTAAATACAACTTAACCACTGATTTCTAGTCGTGTCCTCTTTTGGAAGGCCAAACAAAGTAGTTTCGCTTTCACAACGAAACAGCGTCACACACCGCGGCCTTGAGTGAGCAAAGGCCAGCTTGAGTGAGCAGAGGAAGGCGGGATTGAGAACGGCGCGGCCGGCGGATTCGACGAAGGAGCGTCCGGCGGGCTTGCGGCAACCACATGTGACGACCCCGGGCTGGACTCCGCTTCGTCCACGGTGAAAGCCGATCCGGCGATCCACAGCGCGAAGTTGATATATTTCCTCAGCAACCAGCACGGATCAGCTCTAGGCATGACGAAGAGGATATCATCCTCTTTTGGAAGGCCAAACAAAGTAGTTTCGCTTTCACAACGAAACACACAGAATCTTCACGACATGGCGGCGGCAACAACAATACTACAGCGAGAATAAAAGTTACGCCTTCTTTCTTTGCGTGAACAATTGGGCGGCGTTATGCAAGTCTTCCCACATAGTGAGGTAGATATGTGGGGGTGTGTTAGAATGAGCCGTTTTAGGTAGGCGTGGTTGACTCTTAACTTTTATAAAGAATATCTCTTTGGATTTGAGACTTTAGTCTTTGCAATTTTACAGATCTTCTTTATGCACCAAGAGCTTGTAACACTCAAAAGAGAAAGGAAAAATTGAAATCGCATCATATGACCCCTTTAAAGTTTATTCAGTGGGAGATAAGCAGGATGCCCTGTGTGAACTAATTTCATCACTCACTTCCCGGAAAATGCAGTCAGTTTTTTTTGGCTGATATGTAGGCCTATATATGTTTCCCATTTTAATACATTTTAAAATGTATGTTTCCCATTTTAATACATTTTAAAATGTTATTTATTCATCTGTTAGCAAAACAAAATTTTCAGCAGCAGTGAAAGCAGTTGTGCTACCTAATATTTTTTGGAAAACATGATATTTTTTATTTTGATTTTTAATGTTTTTCAGGCTTGTTTGATGAATCGAAAGTTTAAAAGAACAGCATTAATTTACTGTTGAATGCTTTTGTAACATTACATCTTTACTGTACATTTTGATCAATTGAATAAGAAGTATTAATTGGTGCGTGCGTGCGTGCGTGTGTGTGTATATATATATATATATATACACACACATACATACATACAGTATAATAAAGTATAAATAATATAAATGTATACAGCAAATAATAATAATAATAATAATAATAATAATAATTATTATTATTATTATATGTTTCACTTATAAAGGTTCCAAAATGCAATGTCTATTATGTGGAATTCTAAATTGTATGTTTTCCCCATCTCTGTTGTTGTAGTACTTTATATTCACCACTAGAAGGCAGAAGTGACCCTTGGAATCAGTTTCACAAGAATTGGCCAGATGCCACAAGAACTTACTGTATCTGTGCCACAGAAAGTAGCATGTCATGAAATGCTCCACAGTTTATACAGCTATATTGTGAATGTATCTTATTGTGTGGATGTGCAAATTATCTGTGATATATGGAGGGGGAAAAACGTTTTTCAGGCACTAACTAATTGAAATATTGATATGATGATATTTTTGTCAGACTGAAAACCAACTGAAGATCCAACCAGTTCTCAAAGGATAAAATGTAGTCCCGCCCTACATTACACTGCTGAATATCCTGTTTTATGGTTGCTATTATGTTGACTTAAAAATCCAAAATAATATTTTAGTTGTCTTTATGAATTTACATTTGGCCCAACAAACAGAGGCTCAAGTAGTGCAAGGTAAGGCCAAATGCTAAACGCATGGTAAGATTAATGGCTCCATCAAAGTCCAGACAGCTGTGGACGTGGGAGGTATTTGCGCACAGTTTGGACGCCTCGGCGCCAGACCTGGTCTAAAGGTTTCCTTTGGCTGGAGGCAAAGTGAAAACTCCTGCTTCACTCTCTGCCATAAAGGTAACTGAGAATAATGGGTGGGTGGTTGACAGATGACCTACATTAGATGCCGCCATGATAGCGGAGAGGAGGAGGAGGAGAGAGAAAATGAAAGCCAGAAAGTATTCATGAGCCACGCTAAAGGACTTTAACAAACCTTTTTCGTACACAGCTGCATTCATCAGCCATTAATGAACAGCAGAGAGGGGCAGGAATGCAAATTCGGAGAGCGTGATGCATCCTCCGTTCCTGTAGTTAAATGAAAAACACAGTGCTGGCGCGGGCCTCGAGGCCATCTCTTAGTCACCCTCGCAGTCAAGTGCTCTCCAGCGCTGTTGACATGGAAGCTTGTCATTATAGTGATATCAGAGCCCACTATGGGTCAGTGGTCTCTCTGTGCTGAGAGGAACCTCTCTACCATGTGATTTTGCAGATCGGATAAGCCCATAGCAGTTATTTTTGCATTTTATTACTGTTTTATTTGTAGGCATAGAATGTTTTGTGTTCTTTTAGTAAGAATCGAGAAAAATAGATCCGTTTTTTGGGGGCTGCCAATGAATATATCCACAATAAAAGAGCTATAATTTTAATCGCGTTTATGAAATTGTTGTCAGGAGTGATCTTTGGATAATTTGATAATGTTTTCTTGAGATATGGGGGGAACAACTAGATTTCAGTTTTGAAATACACCAGGGATGGTCACTGGAATCTTCAGTGCAATTTCACCACATTTAACATTATTGCTCATTACCGCTCAAATCAGATGATGTAGATTAAAGTTACAATAAAGTTCATTTTAATTTAAGACTAAAAACGTAAAAATGAAACCAAATAATAAATGTAATTGTTAATACATTAATTTTATTAATAAAATAACTATGTGTGTATATATATATATATATATATTCGCTAAAAATACATCTCCAAAATATACAATATCTGAAAGACATTCTGCTGATATGAACCAAATTTTCTGAAAACAATTCAACCAAGGAGCCAAGGCATCAGTAAACTATTATAAAAGTTTATTAATACACATTTGAGTTGATAAAAATAAATAAATAATCAAATTGCCTCTAAATGTTCATGTACAAAAATATTCAAAAGTCCTACTTGTGATTTTTCATGCATAGTTGAATAGGGGTTGAATAATTATGACATAAAACAAAACAACATCATATAATTCAAAAAGTCTTCTAGAAATTTGTGAAATTAAATGTATTCAACATTCAACTCCTCAGAGACTGATATTTTATACATGCAATTCATGAATTTTCAACCTTTTAAACATTTCTAACAATTGTTTCATTTTTTCCCAATAATTATTTGCCTCAACCATGATGGTGTTCATGTTCTTCACCAAAAACTTTAAGTTTATGGTAAAGTCATATGAATCATGCAAAGCCAACCTCACTTCTAACATGTGGCTAGTGGAGGCTTTTTGCATCCATGGCTAGAAATCATTGATTCTCCACGTCTCTTCCTCACCAAGAGCAATTAGTTCCAGATCGTTTTCTGATTGCCCGCCATTTGATTTATCGAAGTGTCATCCCCGTGTTGGCTAACTGTCTTCCAGGACCCCTCCCCGCCAATAGACCCTGATTGGGCCTGGTGCTAACTACCCACTACCTAACCAATCCCAATCACCATGGAAACAGCAGGTGCACGAGTAAAGCTGCTCGTAACCTGGCTGTTTTGCACAAACGTATCCTGATAGCTTTTTGTTATTGTTCATTTTCCCATCCTAATCGTATAACAAAGTGCTTTTAAAAAAGAAAATCAGGAATTATATGCATTATTACACATGTCAGTGTCTTCACATGCCCTGTAAATTGGGATTCAAGGTGAATAAACTGAAGGAATTAAATATTCATATCCTGATTAGCTATTCCCCTCATTCAGAATGAGGACATGCATTAAATATGCAACAAATGTCTTGGAAATAGATTTGAATCAAAATGAAAGATTGCTTCAAACTTGCAAGTGTGGCTTCTTTCAAATTCACATTTGATTGCTGATGCATAAGGTAATAATAAAAGTTCTCCTTTTTTTCTCAGTCTCTCATATGCTTTTTCTGTCTGTGCTATTAAACTCAATTATTAGGTCACATAAAATGGAAATTTTATCCATTTGGGCTTACTAAAAACTCCTCGGTCAACCTACTGAGCTTGATGTGATCAAATTGTTCTCACAGATGTGGAACAATAAACTACGACATAGCAGCTGTGTTCAACCTCTTCTCATTTCCTTCTGCGGTGCGTGTCTAAAGCTCGAATGCAACCGAAAGAGTTGCTCTAACCAACCATTAAAACAGCAGTTCAATTTGAATTCAATCTGTCCCATTCATTCCATTTGCATTGCACCATTTTTCCTTCACTTCCCGCCGCTGAAAGTGAAATATTGTGCAAATGACCCAGTTTGATCCAGGTTGTTTGATGACCATGTGGGCATTGAAAGTGTGTTCGGCTTAATCTAAAACCATTTCCTGCAAATGTTGCAGCGATATTCAAGAACATAAGATCAGCAGCACCTATGAGCGGAACAATATCCTTCTTTTTTGTCATTTATTCACGTTTTATGCTAAAACTACTACCAGCACTGTTGTTTCCCCAGCAGCTTCATTTGTACAGATCTCATAGAGGGCCATCTGACACACCACAGACTTGAAGCTCAAAAAATACACTTTCCATCCTCTCATTGCATCCTGCTGTGTTGAATTTGCCTCTGTGGGTGGTTTTAGCCTTTGATTCTAGGTACAGGAGAAATGCCACTGCAGCTAAACACTGATGTACTTTAACAGGGTAAAATCAGAGAGCATGAAAAAATGCTATAAACAATGCACAGAGATCTGTTGGTACTTAGTACTTACTTCTGAGTAAAACCTTGCTTTTTATGACGAGCAAAAAAACATCAAAGTACAACAAGAAACAGTCCAAAAATGGCTGCCAAGACAACTTGACCTCATGAAAAAACAACTATTTCCAGAGGTGGCAATTTTGTAAGGAGACATGCATTTTTTTTTTTTAAGTAAAAAAGTAAGCTTGAAGGTCCACCCCTAAACCTAACCATCAGGGGGGCATAAACAGATCTTGTGAAAACATACATATGAGATTCAAATTAATACGAATTAGCCACTGATTTGCCAAAATGTAAAATAGTTACTATGACAGCATGTTGGAACTCTTTACTTTTAGTTTCATAATTTTTTTTGGACCAAAAAAAAAATCTATTACATTTTCAAAATTGTTAATATTTTGTCAGATTTACTTGTTTTAGTTGATGATAAACTTGACTGAAAAACCAAACATTTATACATGTACAAACTAGGGCTGCCCCTAATATTCGACTAACCGACAAAAAGAGGCTTGGTCGACCAAAATTCTATTAGTCACTTAGTCGCAAAAAAAAAAAAAAAAAATCCCACAAGCGAAGTCACGCAGTCTGTGATGGACAAATCATTAACGGCTGTTCTTTGTGGCAATACAATATATCGGGCAGGACACCTAAACGCTCGCGTATCATTAATCAATCTCAAATATGGCCACTCAATCTAATGTTACCATACAAAAATGTGCGCTATTCAAGTGTCTGTGCGGAGTGTGAAAGCTGAATAGTAGCCTATCGCTCACTGCAGGACAGATGGAGGTGCCGGTGCGCTCACTTGCTCTTAAAATACTCCTTCATTTTTGGTCATTCATATAAGACATCTTTCAAATCTGTAAAAGATCTACATTTATTTGTGTTCACTCACAATAACAAAAAAACATTGCAATTTTGTAAAATAATGAAAGCAGGATGCGCTTTCTGCAGTCTTGGTCTCTGTGTACTTGAGCATGAAAACTGAGTGTATACTTGCCTTACAGACATGAAAAAATATATCTATAATGAGTCAATGGTTCAAATGAACCAATTCGAATGGAAAACAAACATTCACAGATTATGTAATCCGTATGAAACATGCATACAAGCGCATCCACTACTGAGGAGATGACGAGTCAGTGTCGCCGACTTCATCTCTTAAGCCGAAAACAAAGAAAACACTAGTGTATCAATACATTATTAAGATAATGCAGCCTCCTTACTGTTTTTCCCTGACACATTCATAATCATTACTTCTGCAGTGTGCTGTGGCAAGCTTTATGTGTGCGCTTGTGTGCTTATTAGTCTGTAGGCAATTAAAAGCTCATTATTATGATTTAAATGGTTTATTAATAAACGGGCGATTAGTCGACTAATGCTTAAAATGAATGACTACTAGTCGACCAGAAAAATCTTTAGTCGAGAGTTTGTTGGCCATTAGGGACTACAGGTGGAAAGATATATCTGATTATAATGTGATGAAAAGCATTTTCTGGTTCTTATCAGAAAAGGATTTGGTGCACTTGTACACTGTCCCTATCAAATAAACTACAAATAATATGTATATATGATAAACTAAACCAGTAATATCACATTAAAATACCAGTTTATAATTCAGAGATTTAACTTAACTACAGTGCCTTATGGTGGGGTAAGTTAAAATGCTGACTCAATTTACCCCACAACATTTGGCTCACTTTGCCCCATAGCTGCCATTTTGGAAAAAATAGCTACGGTTTCTTACCAGTTCAGGCTAATATTTAGCTAAATGATTTGCATGGTTTTATATGATGCTAAATCACCTATATGTATCATAAATATTTTTAGATCTGGAAAAATTTGCTTTGATGTAACAACGATTACATCTGTTATGCTAAAATTGTACTTTGACAAGCCAAAAACAGTTTTTAAAATAAATGGGTGCCTTCCATTCCCCCCATGTGTTTCTCCTTTTCACAGTCTGGCAGAAATGATGGGTGGTTCCAAAATGCATGGTCACGTGACAGTAAAAGTGTACAGTTGCCAACATACAGGGAGTGGGTAAACTTACCCACTGGCTCAACTTACCCCACTCTCCCCTACTTCCGTTGAAGATGAGGCAGAAGCAGGCTCAGAGAGTGAGTGAGAGCCCACTCTTATCAAAACATCTACAATAAAGTATGAAATTATTATGAGTGTGCTGTCTTCTTTTAATTGTATATTTGTAACAATTGGATAATATGTATTAACAACCGCCCTCCTAGTGCCCCTTTTTTTGGTTTGGGCCACTGCCCCTCAAAATATCTGTGCACAGCCCTGCCTCAGCTCAAGCAGCACGTGAACCGATCATCTTTTTATATCTACTAGTTATAGCGCAATAAACATGAATGAACATCAGAAGGTATCTTTCAACTGTGGAAAGATATCAATACACACCATTTTCAAGTTCAAGTCCACTGACGTTAATCTACTCTCCTGTCTGGTTTATTTGTCGGACAAAAGCCACTTTTCCACCGAAATTACCTAGAACAATTTTTCTCAGGAACTTTTTTTCCCCCAGATCTGTTGCTGTCTGCATTTCCATCGCGGTCTAAAGTACCATGAAGAATAGGTAAATAGTCTGGTGACGTAGGTCTGCGCGCATTTCTCAATACCAAGTACGCAAATTTCGGACTTGCGTCCTTGGTAGTTTGGATTTCCTGAGTTCGACAAGGGAGTGTGAACTCCCGCGGACGGGACGACGCAAGTCCGGTAATTCTGCAAATGGAACAGCAGCGTACTTGATAGCTTCAGTCACCTTGGCTACTGCAATTTTTCTCATTGTATTTACAATAAGACGAAATATCTCTCTCTTTTCGTTTTCATTTAAACATATAATTAGCCGCAGAAATGTAGTTCAGGGAACGTACATACATTACAATGAAACAAAATATTATATCAAACAGTATTGCCTCTTTTCATTTTCATTTTAACATATTAATAGAATAATAGAATAAAGACCAAAGATTGCCTGTTAGATTTACCCAAAACAAATTAAATATTATGTTTAACCACTACAGAGACATCAGAGCCAGTGGCAAATGTCAGAAGGACTAGCCGAGTTGAAGCTGCTCTCGTCGGGAAACATGAGCACTGAGCGCCCGCTGATCACGTGGAGCTCATGGCTCCGAAATCGGCGAAGCACATTTTCACACAATAACAGTAATATTGAAAAAAAAAAAATGCAAATAAGTCTATCTGGTGGCAGAAAATGACAATTTTAACGTAGCAGTTTGTGCAAGCCATGGAATAAAAGAATAAAAAAAGGTAATTTTGAGTTTATATTTCAAAATTCTGACTTTTTTCTTTCAATTCAGAGATTATATCTCACACTTCTGATAAGAAAAATCAACCCGTCATTCTCTCTTTTCCCCTTGGCTCAGAATCATGAGTATATAATCCCACACTTCTGGCTTTTTTTCCCCTCAGAATTTACAAACTCGCAATTGTTGAGTTGAATCAAGTTGTAAAATCCGAACTAGGACATATTAACTTGCATTTGCAAGAAAAAAGTCAGAATTGTGATATAAAAGAGGTAAATGTTATGTAAAATGTTATAGGCTTAAATACTATTCCATGCTTTAACTGTAGGGCCAATACATTATGGCCCCTGTGTGAATATTTTATAGACCTATTGTTTAAATCAAATTTATGCTTTAAAAGTAGGGTAATCATAGCAGGTTTCATCCATAGTCTGTCCATTTAAACGTTTGCGTTCAGCTTCAAATGGCGTCTTTGACAACAGTATTATATATAAAAATGATTTCCATTCCGTTTCTGACATCCAAAAGAACAACAATATATTTTTTCTCTTATTCCATGGATTTTACCTGTTTCCCTCCACTTGTTCCCAGTGTTTTTCTGTCACCACAATGCGCGCGCAGCTGCAAGTGACGTAACTGTGACGTCTACTCCAAATTGGTGTATAACCCAACCTCTTGTAATGAAAACACGCCACAGCTCTCAAACACCATTCTTCCTAACCAGGAACAGTCAGAAATAGTCCAGACTATGGTCCCACGTCGAAAAGAACTATAAATCCATATTCAAACTGGACCATGATGTGGTGACCTCACCAATAAAGACTCCTTCTAAAATGCATACAAATACACTTAAACATCAGTCCAAACATAGGCCATATATACATGTAACATCTATGCAAAAAACATCAGCAATGACACTTTTAAATAGAAAAAAAACCCCCTCCTTATTTTAGACTGGGCTTGAAATGACACATTTCCCAACCAGGACACAGCACAATCCCTGTGTCCCAATGTGCATACTATCCACCCTATCTGCCCTAAATTTTTATTGAAAATTACTAATATCACATAGAATTGAGATAGTATGCACACTGGGACACAGGCAATGTGTTCAGCAGGTGAGCCATGCTGGCTACTGCTGCTTGTTATTGCTAACTCCCTCTACCACGTGGCTTTACTTAAGGAAACCTAAAACACCCTAGCACCCCTAGTGGTAAGGAAGAAAACTGCCCACACAATTCTTATTAACAGGCTCATGTCTGTTACACCTCAAATATGGCTCGTGAGATCCGCTTTCCTGCAGAGTTTAGCTCCAACTTTGATCAAACTCACCCACCTGTGATTTTCTAATGATCCTGAAGACACTGATTAGCATGCTCAGGTGTGTTAATTACAAAACACGAGTCAACACTGTGCGAAGGTGTTTCAAATACAACGGCTGAGGGAGTGAGCGTAAATTTGACATCTTTCTCTCTTCTGACCAACATTTTTTCTGTCTTTTCTTTGGAAAGCCATGGACTTTTTTGCAACACAAATATTATATTTGCTGTTATCTCCCATTGACTGCTATAGAAAATCATTTGAAACATATTTGATCCAGATTTTAACTAAAAACTTTTGGTATCATTTTGTTGATGTGATTAACAGAGCACGTGCAGGTTTGGCTGTCATTAAAATTTGCGGTGCTCCGAGTATTTATGCCCAGGTGTTGGTTTAATTCTTGATGTGATAGTGGAGTCCATGAGCTGCAGCAACATAAACACGCACAGTGGGAGTTTCTACCATTTGACATATGTAGCTCCTGATACACACAGTGGCTCTTATAAGGGATTACTGTCAGAGCAGATGACAGCTGTGTGTCTACTTACAGTATGTTACAGAGCATAAGTGAGATAACTCCTCTTTGAACGTGATACTGGCCTGCTGAGCAGTTCATCGGGCTTCCCGTCCCTGGAGCTTTATGGACTGTAGCATGACAAAAACTTCATCTTGAGATGTACCTTCTCCAAGCTGTCAGCGACTGCTTCACATTTTTGTTTATCGTCTTTAAAGAGACTCTCTACTTCTGGACCTGCCATTAGGAAGTCTGGCCGCATTCAGTGAATCTCTTTAAAAACTGTCCAGGTTAAGTAATACTGGAATGATATTATAAATGAATTAAGCACACATGAAACCATATTGCTGCTCTGAGTTGGGGGTGTGAAATGTCAAGTAAACGGGTATTAGAAATGGTCTTATTGTGAATAATTTTGCACACATTTTGTATACTGTTGATGAAGAATAAAGCTTTCCGGAATATACTCATTTGGCTTGTTTGTAATCTGACAAGCTTGTGAGTTTGAAACTAAACCACATTTCCCATCATGCTCTGGCTGAATGCAAAGGATAAAATATACAACTATATCATTTACACAACTAATGTGTCTCCATAGAGTTCCTTGAAAAATAAAAGAGAGAAATAAACATGCAATTTCCCAA
>NW_015537953.1:286931-297565 GCF_001515605.1 Sinocyclocheilus anshuiensis
TTTATTTATTTTTTTTTTTTTCTCCAAACAAAATTATTTGAACTCACATTATACTATGATTTACCAGAAGGACTTGGAGGCAGATATATCTCACCACAAACCATTAATTTATTAATTAGTTAACAATTTTGTTTATTATTATTGTAGTTATATTATTGCATTATTATATTATTTTTTATCACAATCAAAATCTCCTCATTACTGACACAATTATTGTAAATTAAATTAGATTTAATTAGATTAAATTGTAATACTGTAGAAAAGTAAGTGCAATAATATAAGCAGTAATAAAATAATTATTTATATTTACATAATATATAATGGTTTATTATTATTTAAGCATTTTCTAAAATACATCAGGTCAGTGTTTCTTATACTGACGGTAAGTTATGCCTTTAAAATTTAATTTCAGTATTTTTTGCTATATAAAATATAATTATGTCTGTAAATGGACACTGTAATACAGTAATGAGGTGGCATTTTTTACAATGTTTTTTTTTGGTATCACAGTACTGTAAATTTGAAGGGAAAAGTTGCTTAATTGTCATGATGAAAGCAACAATGTTCCTAAAAGTTTTATTTTTGCAAAATATTATATCATTGTGACATTTCCAAGTTATTGTAAAATAGCTGATATAACAGTGAGCACATCAATTGATGTCTATATTTACATTGCTTAGCAACCAAAAGCAGCCTAGAGTTACGCCAACAAACATTTTGGCAGAAAAATTGTTTATTGCCATTATTAGTACTTTTAATGGCTTATTGAACATTGGTGTCTTTTATCATGCTGCCATTGCTTTCGTTTAATGAAAGCCATAAGGCACTGGAACCCGTATGTTACATTGATTTTTACCATAATTAAGGGGCTTCTTAACAACCCTAAACTGTGGTAAAATTAATTGTAATGCACGGCCTAAAGTGGCTTATTGCTTATTAAACCCATCTATCAAAGTTAATTTGTGTGGAGTGCATTTCTAATCATGCGTTAGCTGGCATAAATACATCAGCACACATGCAGCACGTTTATCACACGGATGACCTCCAGAAGCACTCGGCACACTAAAATCCAATGTACCGGGAGTTCTTAAACTATGAAAGAAACTTTAAGTCACACTCTGACTTGGCCCACAGCCCAGCGATCAAAAGCCCACCAGACTGACGCGTGAGGTGAATGACAATGCGAGAAGTAACATCCCTAGCAAACGAAACTATCGATGATAAGTGCAAGTCCATTTGAAAATGACTGTATCCGCTTCCATTATCACCAGTGCAATTTAGAAAGTGATGGCATCAGATGAAAAGGCCCAGCAGAGCCAGTGCTAAAGCACCGCCGCAGATGCCGAGCTGCTCCTCTATCTCCAGCAGAAAAGAGATTCATGAAGTCAGGATCTTTTATATTTTTAGCATATTGATGTGTTTTTATTTACAGTGGGATCCAAAAGTCAAGTCAAAATGCTACTGCTTTGCATTTTTTTTTTATTGAATACAAATGATTTCATGCAAATCATATCGTTGAATTGAAAATGTTACCTGCATTTCTAAATGCATTTGTTTTGCTACTTTTTAAAATTAATTACAGGAGCCCTTGAGCTGCATAAACTCAACAAGTTTGTCCTCATCTCAAAATCTCATCATGATTTGAGAATCATCCAAAGAGCTTCTTGTGCTTCACTGAAAGGTAATGTTTTTGAGACCTTTTTTCCCCCAAACAAAATGAGTATTATAATAATCTTGAGTTTTACTTGCCTTTTGCATACTTAGAAACATATTACTTCATTTCAGTTTTGCACAATTTTTCTTAAGCGAAATTGAAAAAAGGAAAATTGGAAAGTTCACCCAGAAATTAAAAAGTGCTGAGAATTTACTCACACTCAAGCCATAAAAGATGTAGATGAGTTTGGTAATTCATCAGAACAGATATGGAGAAATTTAGCATTACATCACTTGCTCACCAATGGATCCTCTGCAGTGAATGGGTGCCGTCAGAATGAAAGTGCAAACAGCTGCTAAAACCATCACAATAATCCACAAGTAATTCACACGACTCCAATACATCACTTAATGTCTTGTGAAGCAAAAAGCAAAAAACATCCTCCAGTGAAAAAGTGCATCTCCTGTTGTCCTCTCACTTAAAAAAAAATCCACCAATATATTTGTTTACAGCTGTTTTGGACTGCTTTTCACCTGTGTGTTTCACCTGTGCATATTTGTCTCCTGATTCAGACAAGACAACTTTTTCACTGGAGAAATCAATATTATGGATAGAGGACTCATATTTTACCAAAGATGTTAACTGATGGACTGGAGTTGTGTGGATTATTTGTGGATTATTGTGATGTTTTTATCAGTTGTTTGGACTCTCATTCTGACGGCACCTATTCACTGCAGAGGACCCATTGGTGAGCAAGTGATGCAATTATACATTTCTCCAAATCTGTTCCAATGAAGACAACAAACTCATCTACATCTTGGATGGCCTGAGGGTGAGTAAATATTTTTTTTTTATCATTTACTCATTTTATTTATTTAATTTTATCAAATTTTATTTTTGGGTGAACTATTCCTCTAATAGTTTCTTCTAAAAATATGGTTCATGCAAAACATCTTGATCCACAATATGCATAAACCTGGAAAAAAAATAGACATTTATGCATTTAATAAGTACAACTCTTAAGTTCACAATCTCTACATAATTATTACATATAATTTCTGTGTCGTTGTGGATTTCTATATTAAGCCTGTGCTGTTAAACTGTTAGTTCTATGCCATTATTTGTATTTTAGCTAAAAATAAATCATAGGGACACACATAGCAACTGATGATCTCACTAGTATGGGATCAGTGGACCACAGCAGTCAGCTGCCTGGTAAAGATCTGAACCAGTTAGAGTATAATCTCTCTGCAGCTACTTCAGAACTGGCCTGTCCATCAACAACCCAAAGATTCCATAGTCCTAAACTTGTGGAAACGTATCTGTAGTGCACTTCCCACACATGTCAAGTACCTTGAGAGGAACCTATCTGAAAGTGACAGCATTGATGAAAAGGTACAATAAAACCCTAAGCAAACCTCAGTGGCATTCTGGTAAGTCAGGAAAAGTGATTTCCAACAACAACCTTACTTGAGAACGTCTGGGGAAGCTTTAAGGGAATACATGGACCACCAAATGGGTAGCAAAAGACAGGTTAAAATTCAGTGAATTAAAATGACATTGACGAATTGAAATTGATGATTTTTTCCAGCTTACGAACTCAACCAATGACAACCAATCAGTTGACAACCAATCAAGACAACCCTGCTTTATAAGCCCCCAAGCATTTAAAGCTGCAAATGCACTTTTAATAATCAGGTTTTGGACGCTAATATGGTTACCCATTACAGTTACATTTATAGTTATTGTTGGTGCGAACGGGGTTGCTATTTAAACAGCCTGACTGTATAAATTAGGCGAACAAAAAATTATCAATCTGATTGTAACCCCTATAAAATTTCATGGTCACAGACATTCAAAGAAAGAGAACAGACAACGGTTGCAGTAGCTAGTAAATTCTTGGTGAGAGATATGAGAGGGAGAAGTAGACTCCATTTGCTAAAAAGAGAACAGAGAGAAGATCTGCTGACTCAGCACGATAACTTTTAGAAAGAAAAGTGAAACAAGTGGGGAAAAAAAAAAAAAGAGTTTAGGCCGATTCTGATAAAATTCAAAGGATGATGCACTATTTCATGATTTGTTTCATGGAACTCTGGTTGTTGTTTTTTTTAGTCCCCTTTTGATGTACAGTTCCTGAGTCGATAACGGAAATTGAACGGCGAGCCATCCGCGATCTTCGATATTGTACTGCATTCTTCCTGGTGGAATTCAGCACTCTCTGGAGGGCATCGTTTTCTTGGATGCGGATAAGGAAAATATACCACATACCACACATACCACACATAGAACATCTATTTTTTTTCCGAATTTTTCGGACCTGACTCTATAAAAGACAGACGAGGAGACTGGAAAGTAATATTTTTGCTGTGTTTTGGGACTTTTTATTCTCTATGTTTACAGGCCTGATTGTTTTTGGTTTTTTTGCACATTTGTGGTGACACTACAGTTCATTTTGTTTACGGTACCAATACAATATTTTTTCCATTCTTACATTCGTTATTGTTGTGTTGCTGTCCATTCCTAGTAAAAAAAAAAAGAAAACCTCAGAACCTAGATTTCGATTACTGTGCCCACAAAATTGCACTTGTTCACCATTAAGGGTGTTTTGAAACAACGGGCTACATGATCAATTATCCCACTGATTACTACCAAATAAATTAAACATAAAATATTGATCTGAACTTATTAGCTTGCAGTACCTGTAGGCCTAACACAAATTCCCTCATTACATTCCCTCATGTAATTCTGTATTGGAATCCACTTGAATTTCCACTCTGAGCATGTCTCCGTTGTTTTCTTAGTGTAATCTTATATTTTTACATTTATTTCTCATGTATACATTGTGTAAATTGTTGCCAAATGCTTTGTAAATCCCCTCCTTACCATTCTGACAGAGTAAAGGATTGGATTATTTCTAATGCTTTCTTCTAAAGCTTTAACTACAGGTTATATTTTCAGTTTTATTCTTTTGAATAAAACAATGTGTTCCATATTGCAAATTTGCAGCACATACCGCTGTGTCCAGATGTCCTTGAAATGTTTCGCTGAGCTCAGTTTTGACTGACATCTGTTGGTTCTCCTTCGCAGCACACCACACCACACTCTCTGGGTAAGATATCTGGAAAAAGCTTCAATTCGTTCGTGTCACAGAGGAGTTTTCCTCAGGTTCAAGGGTGTGCAACTAATTATTGAGCTTACAGAGGATTTCTAATTTACCGGCCGCCTACAGCCTGTTCCACACTACCAATAGAACAAGCAAAAAACAAGAGCGCGAAATCAACAGCGTACATCTGTACGTCTCTGGAGGGCTGCGTGTAGCTGTTAAATATCACAGGTCACGCTCAGGGAAATGAGGAATGAAGGTCAGGAAAAAATCATTGCATTCTCCAAGAAGTACATAGTTCCCAAGATACAATTAGTGCAAAATATATTATATTATTTAATTCAGATACTGCATTTCTGTCATTTTATTGTCACAAAAAGACACAGCAACTTCAAAACAATTAATTGACTAATTATTTTACTTTTTAGGATAAAATGCCCTAAATTCAAGCATTTAAAATGTGAACTCTGTCATTTTAAAGCAAATACTTTTGCTTATGCCAATTTAATATGCAGAGTTAATTGTAAATACTGTAAAAAGATTGCACGTTTAATTTAAGCACTGTGGAACTATCGGTGCTCTGTTTGTGAGGAGCAGCTTAACCCAGTAACATTGGCTTAGTCAATGGCATGAGTTAAGGGGCAGGGCTATTGTTTATCTGACCAATGAATAACATTTGGGAATTATGTTTGCTGTTCCTGTGTTTTCTGTTGCTACCTTTAAAATGTACATTTACATTATTGTGTATTTCTAAAACATTCTAGGAGTCTTTTCAAATGTAAATTGCTGTAGAAAGTTTGCATGGGCCACTTAGCCACCATGCTAACAAAAAGCATCTTTCTCTGTTGATCGCAATTCAAATGTATCCATGTATTTTTTTATTTTATTTTATTAATTTATTTTTTCCAAGCAAGATAAATCACAGAAATGTCATTATATTCTAGGTAGTAGATCGTTTCCTGGCGGCTTTTTTTTTTTTTTTTGGAAGGCTATTAAAAATGTGTTATTTTGGAAGAATTTTTTTTTTTTTTTGGTGCTCTATGCATTATGTGCACTTCCAATACCACACTGCTGAAATTCAGGAGTGCAGTCAACAGTCATCTCTGTTTTGTTTTCATTAAGATACCAGTAGTTGTTCTTGCACCAGACATCATTTCATTCTGGGCGATGATTCCAATACCTCTGGAAATGAAAACTTAATGATGTTATGCTTTTAATGTTGAGCAATACAGTCTAGAGTCAGAAGGTGAACAATACCGGACTTAGTACAAAGCCCTGGGGGACTCATTGCAAAGAATGGTTTAGCACAAAGTCCTGTTATGAACCATGACTCTTTGCTGCACACAGGAAGTCTAGGACTCAGCTGTAAAAGGGTTTAGTCCAGGATATTTGTTTTGCCTGAGTGTGGGGTATGTGTTAAGTGGCAAACTGAAATCAATGAAAATCAATAAGACACACAGTGGCAAATACACTACACAAGTGCAGCATTGTTGCATGTAACATTATAGCTTGTGCTTTATTCATGAACATCAGTGCTGTTTGCATTTTAACAGTTTATTGGTTTAAGTATAAGTTTTAAATTTAATTAAGTTTTTTTTTAATGACTTTATTAAGATTTAAACTAACCATAACTAAACCACTATTTTGGTCCATTCTCTATGTGGTCACTTTTCTTTTCTTTTGAATAGACAGTTGTCTGATTATGATTTGAATATGAATAATTGCAGTAAAACATATTTAATTCTTGCTTTTTAAAGCAATCTATAATGAAAGCAGCAGGAAAATTAAAGGAGATAATGCCTGCAGAAAGAGATTTAATTACTTTAGAACAGGAGCTTTAAACAACAAATCTTATCACATTGAAGTAAAACCATTTACATGTACTGCATCAATGTAAGAACAACCTATTTAGTTTCAAAGGCACAACATTTTTTATTTTGTTTTGATTTTCATAAAAAAAAAAAAAAAAAAAAATCCCACACACCACTCAAACCTGCTTAGTAACTAAATAACTTTAAAATACAAAAGGAATCCACAATATAAAAAGCAAACAATCTGAACAAACGGATCAACATCTGAAAATACCCTAGTAAAAATTATATTTAAATTATAACTACATTTTATTTGGAGTATCACTTTTGCACAATACACATTTCTTAATATTACACCTGATTTAATGTCACTGTAATGGGGCGAACGAGATGAGAGACGTGCGGATCCATGTGCAAGCTTTTATTCAAATACATGGTCAGAAACAGGCAGAGTCGAAACACCAGCAAACAGGTATGGCACAGGCGAGACAAAAGAATAATCCAAGCACAGACTTGATCAGGCTCCGGCGAACAATATCCAACAGGGCAAGGCAAACGGGTAATCCAACAGACAAACAATAATCC
Organism: Sinocyclocheilus anshuiensis; assembly: GCF_001515605.1. Classification (NCBI taxonomy): domain Eukaryota; kingdom Metazoa; phylum Chordata; class Actinopteri; order Cypriniformes; family Cyprinidae; genus Sinocyclocheilus; species Sinocyclocheilus anshuiensis. Next base: position 294,085 of record NW_015537953.1, read on the forward strand.
ATGCGAGATGCAAACACAGTCCAAACAACAAGACGAGTGAGAATTCCAAGACGGGCAGAAGATCAGTAAACAGGCAACAGGGCAACACGACATGACTAGACTTAGACTTAGACTGGCAACTAGAACTGGGAACTGGCTCTGTAGAGTAGCTATCACTAGGTGAGCGATAAGCACTAAACAATACTTGGTGATCTGAGTAGGAACTGAGTGGGTGTTATATAGTGTGTGTGTGATTGACTGCAGGTGAGTCCAATCAGTGCAATGTAACATGGGAAATGTAGTCCATGGTGACGTGTAACAGTCTGTGTGGTGTGAAAGTCAATATAATGAAAGGGCGAGCTCTGGTGGTAATCGGATGGAAGGCCACGGACCGGATTCGTGACAAGTCACTATTGATGAGGATCGTATGATCTTTGAATAATGTCGGTCTTTAAATACAAGATTATACTTGCAATAGTTCCAATTTAGCACAATCAGATATACTTTATTTGGACTTTGGCACTACTTCCGCAAAGTTAAAGTGCATTAAGTAAAAAATTAGCTGTTCCAATTTAGCAGCCTTTAAGTATACCAGTTTAGTATACTAAAAGTGCAATTGCAGGGTATTTTTATTAACCCTCCTATTATCCTAGTCAATTTGACCCCATTCGATGTTTAATGTCTGTAAATACATGTTTGACATCTTTTTTTTTTTTTGCTTCAAATTGAATGACTTTTCCTAATTTAATGGGGACAACTCAGTAAACATAACATTTTCGTGGTTTCCAGGGGAGGAGAAAACATATAAAAGCTTACACAGAAGCCTTCTAAACCATTTCTCTTTGTGCTCTGTGCACAGGAGAATGTGTCTGAGACAGACGATAATGTTGAGGAGAACCCTGATTATGAGGCATCCTCCTCAGATGAGAATAAGACTCCTAGTGCTGATCCTCCTGTTGTCTCTCAACCACCAGCAGACACATTACCTTCCAAAAATAGAAAGTTATTATGGTCCCGCTCACAACTTGAATGACAGGGTAAGCTTAGTGCTGCTAATATCATCAAAATGGTTCCAGGGCCCACCAGATACAGTATGCTGTCAGCCATGTCCAAGATATAAAATCAGCATTTGAGCTTTTCATTACACCATCAATTGAAAAGAAAATTACAAACTTAGAGGGGAGGAGGGTGTATGGCGGACTTTGATGTGACTGATTTGCAAGCCTACATTGGGTTGCTCATTTTGGCAGGAGTGTACAAGTCGAAAGGAGAAGCAACTGCAAGCCTTTGAAATGCTGACACTGGAAGGTCAATATTTCCAGCCACCATGTCTCTAAAGACATTCCATGTTTTCTCCCATGTCATACTCTGATGACAAAGAAACATGACAGGGCCCGACGACAGCGTGACAAACTCGAAGCAATACGGGATGTATGGGTCCAGCGATTACCCTTTCTTTACAATCTAGGCCCCCACATTACTATGGATGAATGTCTGGTTCCATTTCATGACTGCTGTCCCTTGAAACAATACATGCCAAGCAAACCAGCCAAATATGGCATAAAAATATGGGCCGCATGTAATGCACAGTCCAGCTATGCCTGGAATATGCAGGTGTACACTGGTAAATCCCCTGGACAAGCACCTGAAAAAAAAACAAAAAAAAAAACAGGCCATGAGGGTGGTACTACACATGGCTGAGGGACTGCATGGCCATAACATTACATGTGATATTTTGTATTTTTGTATTCTGTCAAACTCATATATTTGCATGAAAAACACTTACAGTCGCATAAAACAATTCCTGACACAATGCTTACATTTACTTTTCATAAGTGAATTTGTGTTCATATCCTTGATAAAAGAAATAGTTATTCTTTCCAAATGTTATAAATTGTATATAACAATTAAAAGACCATATATACTGTATATACTTTTCCAATTTTAGGTCAATCAGTGAGATTTTATAGTGATTTGCAAATTTGTCTGTAGTCATGCAATAGGCATTCTGGATGTATAAGGGCTGGGGGTTTAGTTGAAGGCCTATTTAAGTACTCAACAAACACATAAATGACCTGGCATAAACCTATTAATAAAAAAAATCATATTATGGAGGTTTAAATTGCTGGGGTCAAATTGACCCCAATGGGGAAAAGGTGTTGCCAGATTTAAGGGTAACAGGAGGGTTTGGTACATAAATATGTAAATGTATTTGTAATATACTTAGCATGAAATAAATGTATTTCAAATACATTTTAGCATATTTATTTTTTTACTAGGGTAATACTGTTTGTTTCTAGAAATTTTGTTAAAAACCTGTTTGCTCTTTATTTGTTTTTGACTGCCTAATTGGAGGTGTGCTCTTCAATATTATTTTCATATAAGGGTTTTGATTCTGATATAAATAATTGCAGATCTAAAATGATCAGTTTAACTGCACATGTCCATGGTACATAGAGTTTTAGAGTTAAAAAATATCAAAATATTGATCCCAAAGGATATATGCCATGACAACAATATATGAATTAATGAACAGAGGTGTCTTATTCAATGCATTATTAATAGCCTGCAGTCAAACACTGGGGAGATGACTTACCGACAGCAGTATGTGCCATTTCAACTCATGAAAAATGCCTCAGAAAATCTTCTATATTCTTCTCCTAAATTTAGATACATCATAAAATCAGTTAATGAGTGCAATTTCTCTCCTGTTTTGACACATTTCCTACTAAACATGAAGGTGTAGGACATTTAGAAGGGATTACCAATATGCTGTAGTTACGTCACAGCCATGAACGATGGTTTGCCAGTAGTATTGGAGAAATGACTTATTCTACGTGACTGGACAAAAATCTGAGTTAGTGTTTTTTATTCGAGAGAGACTAAATGTGTATGTATGCTAAAAATTACTTTCATTAATGTTTTGACTGCACTAGATAATTATTTAAAAGTAAATAGACATGAACTTATAGCACCTTTAATTTGACAGGGTCTACAGAGAAGTTGGGGAGGAATGCAGTAAACCTATTTTCCTCTAGAGGGTGACTGTTTTTTTGTACAGTAGCCCTGATGCATTTCTTTGGCGGCCATCTTGTTGAGAGAAAAGTGCAAAGACACCTGTTGATTACGGATGAAAAAAACGGATTAATAATTCAATTTCAACAGAGTTTGATGGAAGAAACTATTTCTTGGAGGATTTTATTTGTAAAAAGTCCGTTTTTTTATGTTATCTCTACTTGTGATTAATTCTGTGTCTGAAATGTTAACTGTTTCAGCTAACATGCTAACAACTGATGTGAAATATTAAACTAAATACATTAGTCTTTTTTGCTATAAAAACAATTATAGTTAAAGCTGCCGCTTTTAACCAAACTTTTTTTGGTTAAAAATGATCCGAAATCAATATTTGAGCAAGTACATATCCAGCCAGTTTTCAAAACTATCGCCTTACTTTAGCCCGATTCACAACGGTCAGCTTATAATAATGTTTTCTAATTTGAGT